>NC_136484.1:138470838-138485838 GCF_053919585.1 Euprymna scolopes
ATTAGAAATACAAGACAGGGCAAGAAAGGGTAGGAAAGAAGAAGAAAATGAAGGAAACAGAAAACCGATTGCATAAAAAAAAGAAAAAAAAAAGAAAAACGTCCGTTGAGTCCGAGACGACGACCTGGATGTTTCTCAATCAGTCTTTCAGCAATCGTCTATGGCGACGGCGGTGGAGGGAGGGGGTGGACAAAAATAGCCAAAACACGTCCAGTTCAAATGGACAAACAGATGCGTCCAATATAGCTCGTGTAAAATCCCTTTGGGTAGGAAATCCGTTTTAAGTTCTGTTGGGTAGATTTTAGAATTGGAGTTGATTACAGGAAAAAGTAGGGGATGGATTTTGAAGGGTGTGGAATTTCAAGGAAAATGAGATTTTTTTTCAGACATTATAGCTCCAACCATATAGGTTTAGTAATTTTATTTTTAACAGTTCGGAGTTATTAATGGAGAATATTACGCATAACTATGTTTTTAATTATTAGTGGAGAATATTACACATAAATATGGAAGATAGGGAATTTGAAGGTTCACCGTAATTACATTTCTAAGAATTTCTTGGCATTTACATTTCTAAGAATTTTTCTACTACTAAATCATCGATCTAATAACTATTGCTGCTCTTACTGCCGAAACTAGTACATACAACTTATTAACAAAACTTCCGCTATTTCTGTCAAAGAGATTAGGAGTGGGAATCTATTGGGGCCGAAATAATTCCCAGTTTATGTTAGTATCGTAAATACTAACAGCCAACTAAGTGAATGCCCCCATGCACTCAAGAAAACCGAGAAAGATTGGCTAGAAAATGAATGATAATAGAATAAAATTAACCAAAGAAATTCGAATTACTCAGACAACGAGATGCACAAATTAAGTGTTTACAATCGAAGAGTGAAAATAGAAAATTCGGAAAGATGAGAAACAAAACGACGGTTTGCTGTGAAAATACATAGAAATAATGCGAAACGTCATTTTTTTTTTTTTAATCTCAACTTACTTTCACAGGAATTTGGAGACAGCCGTTTTATTTCTCATTTTTCCGAATTCTCCATCTTCCCACCTAAGATATATTAAAACCAACGAACGTGCAGATTGAACATGTTTTTCGATGCTTGCGTTATCTTGATCATCTAAAGAAAAATTCAGAATTGCATTGTTTTTCGATATTTTATAAATAAAAGTGTGCGAAGAAACGTAAACCTTTTTTTTTTTAACTTAAAACTTAATAAAAAAAAACTCGAGAACACGATCAGAGTTGGGAAGTCTGAACATTTTGTCACGTCGACCAATGAAACGTTGACTGATTCCTCCATATTAGCATGTTTTTCTTAAAACGGCCATGTTTACTTCGAGTCATTTTGCGATTAAACTTAGAATGATTTCATTATCTACATTCGACATTTTAAGATAAAGATCAGACTAATGTAATCGCATCGTCATGTAATCGCATCGTCATTCATCATTTTAGATACACACACACACACTCACACACGCACGCGCGCACGCACACACACACACACACACACACACACACACACACACACACACCCACATATATATATATATATATATAACATTATTCATTTTATATTCGCATGTAGATTATTGCCGCCTCTTTAAGAAATAAAAAAATTCTTAAAAAAATTCATTGGGCAAATTGAAAAAGTCAGTCACCTAGCCTTGTGTGCGAGATTATAACTTCCTTGATCGCACTAAGACCGTCTGTATTAAACGTTTAGCTTCGTTAATGTTCAAATTTCCTCTAATTTCGTGGTGATGAACGGTGGTCCTGGTATATGTTCCTTGTAATGGAGTAAAAGGTTCCTTCGTTGCGGGATTCGAATCCTTCGACCAACGATTTCGTCCCCTGCATTGATGATTACATAAGCATGAAACACTAGTGTCTGCAGGCATATAAAATAATTATATATATATATATATATATATATATATATATATATATATATATATATATATCTTTTTAAGTAGAGAAAGGCAATATATATATATATATTGTACAAAATGAATTTTGCGCATGTGTGTAAGTTCATTTTGTATGGACTCAGAAAGTGCTGGTCCGATTTTTCTTTTAAAATTTCACACGAAGGTACTTGATGTGTCTGGAAGTGTTCTTACGTAGGTTTTGTATCGGAATGCGTCTGATAAAAAAGTTCGATTTTAACCAAAGTCAATACTTTTATACAATATAAAATCACAAGTGCATTTGAGAAGTTTTATGATTACGTAAGCATGAAACACTAGTGTCTGCAGGCATATAAAATAATTATATATATATCTCTTTTTAAGTAGAGAAAGGCAATATATATATATATATATTGTATAAAATGAATTTTGCGCATGTGTGTAAGTTCATTTTGTATGGACTCAGAAAGTGCTGGTCCGATTTTTCTTTTAAAATTTCACACGAAGTTACTTGATGTGTCTGGAAGTGTTCTTACGTAGGTTTTGTATCGGAATGCGTCTGATAAAGAAGTTCGATTTTAACCAAAGTCAATACTTTTATACAATATAAAATCACAAGTGCATTTGAGAAGTTTTATCACCGCACATGCATAAAAACAAACTAAGCCTATAAAATCAACTGTAGATTCTTTTATAAGACCGGGGAGCGTTCGAAATGAATGTTACTTTTTAGAGCACAATTGAACCGTGATACTTGAACTTTGTACGTTTATCATAACTTCAAGTGATTATGTAAAACTAATTCCATAAAATCAACAGTTGGTTCTTTGATATGACAGGGGTGCGTTCGGAATGAATTATTCTGTTTAGATCAAAATTATACCATGATACTTGACTTTGCATTTAAAACTTTTCGTAAAGCCATTATTTACGGATAATTTTATAGTATAAACAGTAGATATTTTACAATGTAAGGTAGACTACAATGTATTGTGGACTAATTCACTGTGGGGAGGATGTGAAGCTTCCGCCCCGTACATTGCGGAGGGTGGGGGTCCCTAACTAGAGCAAGAAATCAATCGACTTGGTTGAAGAATAGGCGATTTTATCGATTTCGATAACAAAAGTATGGAAGGGTAGAACATTTGATGATACTCATTCAATCCCAGACAATGTTGTGTATCCTTGCTAGCACACACACACACACACACACACACACACACATACACACACACACACACACACACACACACACATATATATATATATATATATATATATATATATATATATATATATATAAAAAGGTTGGATTTTTTAACGGGGTTCGAGTCACGCGACCAGCAGTAATTATCACTTTTTCCACTGATGATTGTGTAAGCGCGAAACACTAGAATATAGAAATTATTAATATTTGCTGTAAAAATATTTCATGTAAAAATATTATTAAGTCATGAGTATCGGTCGAAGAGATCTTGATATGGGTATCTAAAACGATCCGTAATTATCAGGTTTAAAACCGACGGTACGTATGACTTATCTCATCTAACCTTTCTGTAAATAAAACATAAATAATACGCTCTTATTTTCGGATTTTTCCTTATAATAGACCACGCTGCTGGAATCCTTTTTTCCCAAAATATAACTATATAACTATATATAATTATATAACTTGCTATCTCTCTCTCTCTCTCTCTCTCTCTCTCTCTATATATATATATATATATATATATATATATATATATATATATATATATATATATATACACTTGTTTGTAATATTCCGAATTTTGCTGGGTTTGTATAATTCAGTCAATTTTCATACACCAATGAATTTTAAGCCAAATAGAAATGACTTAAATTGTAAGTTACAAAATTATCATATTTCATAATTGAGCATTCATATACTGTATTAACAACAACCAAGACTAAAAAAAAAAAGTAGCAACAAAAAGTGTCTTTCATTTTTAGTTACAATTGTTTCAAACTAACTGGACAAATTCAAACATTATGGTGTTTGAAAATTTTCACATAAATAGCCTTTCTTCAGACTTGAATAAAAAACACTTTAACAATAGAACATTATGTAAATACATTTCCCTTAAGGAAATAAAGTATGCGAAAACATTTATCCCGGATTTCAGAATAGTGTAATGCAATAGATCTACTGGCATGAAAATCCAGTGATTATTGGTCTTACAAAATACTATTTGCTGTAATATTTTATAAAGACAATCCCAGCTAAATAAAAATTTGCTCAATATACCAGATAGAACAAATAAATCATAAATTAGTAATTTAAATTCTGTTATGTGAAATGGTTAAGTTCCAAATCTAGAATTCTTATTTAATGCAAGACAAAGAATACAATTCAAAAAGTATACAATTTACCATACAATTTAGATACGAAATTCAATATTCTTTTCATTTTGAACCAATATATAATTTCCCTTACTCTATGCTTTAAAAACTTTAAAAAGTTTTTATTTTGATTTTCTATGTTTATTGTATTTAGCAAATAAGGTATGAACCATTTTAATTTGCTAATATTTTATCCTCTGAAGAGATGGGTAGACATTGAAAACCTATAGGTTAAAGAGATATACTTTTTGATATATATATATATATATATATATATATATATATATATATATATATATATATATATATATATATATATACAGTTCCTTCGAATAAAGTTATCCAACAAATCAACTAGTATGGAAACCTGTGATTATAAGTCTTACAAAATATTATTGGCAGTAATATATATATATATATATATATATATATATATATATATATATATATATATATATATATATATATATATATTATTTGCAAGTAACTGAAGATGCGGAAGATTTTTCTTAAAGATGGTGTCTTCAATAAGTGTCCAGACATTTTTGTACATCCATTTAAAATTGGTGTAGACTCTGCAAAATTTAGTATGTTATTGCCATATATCTCATAAGATGATTGACTAATTTCAGGTTCAAATGAATAGCTACAGTAGGGATTGGAATACACACTAAAACTTGATTGTCACAGTTGGTGAATTTCAAAACTGCAATCTGGACGTGAAGACACTTTATAATAACGATATGCAAACAAATTCTGTTTTAAACTTGTAAAAATGCCACAGAAACGTATGGAATGCTTCAGACTGCTTTTGGACCATCTTGCATGAATCAATCATCAGTTTTTGAATGGCATAAGAGAATCAAGAAAGGCAGGGAGTCTGTGAGGAATGGTGAGCGGTATGAGAGGAGTAAGGAAGCCAGAACACAGAGTTGATAGCTAAATAAAGAATTTTATGGATAAGAACCGTTGTGTGTCTATAGACACAGTGAGTGCACAATTTGATGTCAGTGTGGGAACTGTACGCACAATTATTTGCAAGTAACTGAAGATGCGGAAGATTTTTCTTAAAGACGGTTAGAGAAGATCAGAAAGAAAGACGCCATGACATAAGGAAGATGATTGAGCTGATCAATTCAGATCCCACAGTTCTTGATGCTCTGGTGATCTGCAATGAAAAATCTGGATCTAGTGTTATGACTCAGAGACCAAGAGACAGAGTTCCCAGTTGAAGCATGCTGGCTCTGCCAGACCCAAGAAGGTCAAACAGACAAAATCCACCGAGAAACTTATGATTATCTATTTGTTTGACAGCACGGGCAGTGGGTTCCTACTGAACAGATAGTCAACAAGGAATACTATGTTGAGGTTTTCAGAGAATTCAGGAAGAGGTTCCGTCGGGAGAGGCCAGCATTCTTCAATAGCATTCCCACCAGGACAATGCACCAGTCCACAACTCCATCTTTGTCACAGACTATTTGATCAAGATAGTCATCAAGACAGTTCTTCAACCTTTCTATAGTTCATACCTTACCTTCTGTGACTTTTGGTTATTTCCTAAGCTTAGAGACTGTCGTTCTGAGACACTTTAGAAGATGAAAGAGTCCGGTGGGAAGGTTATTGACACGCTCACGCAAGAAGACTTTTGTGGGGATCTTCAGAAGCTGTTGGGACAAGTGAATTGCAGCTGGAGGAGATTACTTCGAAGGAGACTAGAGTTTCATGAGTGTACTATCAATAAAGATGTACATACGAAAAAAGTCTGGAAACTTATTGAAGACACCTCATACTATAATATAATATAATATAATATAATACGTTAGGTATAAAGTTAGGTATGTTTATGTTTCTCATGTATTTTTATGCATAAAAGTTACTGGTCAACTTATTTACCGATCTTATGAATTTTGAAGCACAGCTGTTAGGCACAAGGCGTAATGTTGGCTATATTTAGTTTAACTGTTTTTATGAGTAGGAGGTTTAGATGATGTGGAAGCCATTCGTGAAAATTGAAATAGCCCCGAGTTATTGAAATTTTAACAACAGCTTTAATAAATAATTATTCCCCAAATTTTTATTTCTTATGAGTATTTGAAAATAATTTGGAGAGTATAATATGGGCCGAGCTACCCATTTGAGATATCAAATATTACAGATTTGTATGAAATTTTACCCATATTCATTAGAAACCAAATAAAAAAGATTACCTGATATTCAATTTCTTTCTAAGACTCTTTTAAGCTTAAATTTTAGTCCTCTAGAATTGGCACCATGTTATGAATTTTTTTTAAAAATCAAAATTGGAATAAATATTCTAGACATGAGATTTGGTAGCATCATATCTTGATATCTAAATAAACGTAAAACTGTTCTGTGTGCAGAATTAATTTTATCCGTCATAGGACGAGTATTTTTCTAATTAAATCCAAACAAATTATCTATAGATATTATTGTCAATGAACGTGTGATATTATCATAGTTTGACTTATTTATAAATTTATACAAAGAAAAAGCGTGAAAAAACAAACAAACTTAAGAATAATAATGAAAAAAGAAGAAAATAACAATGATAAAAAATTGCATCAGAATTGGAAAGTTTGAAAATGTTATGATATTGGTGCGTGTTTGGTCATTGTTCTGAATGACTTCCATATTCGCTTAGTCATTTCTGGTCCAAATTTTATTATCTACTTTCGGCATTTTAAGATAAAATCAGCCTAATGAAAATTCGCATTGTCATTCAATATTTTCGATTCGTATGACGATGTTATTACATATATATACTAGCTGTACCCTGGCACGCTTTGCTGTGGCTCGATTTGGTGTAATGGAAGAATCTCCATCACCGCAGTTTTAGCACCCGGAAATCTACCAAAGAAATATGTTGTTATATACGTACGTGATACGGACGTTTCCACCCCCCCCCAAAAGAAGAAAAATGAAGAAGAATGGAAAAAATGTGTTAAAAGAAGGAAAATGCTTAAGAAAGAAAGAAAGAAAGAAACGATGAAAATAGAGAGAAAGGTATCGAATAAAGTGAACTATAACGGAAATGATTTATGATATGTTTATTAAAAAAAAATGAGATTTGAAAGATAGCGAACAAAGAGCAAAGAAACGGAAGAAAAAGGAAAGATTCGTTCACTGTAAAAAAATCTGGCTGTTTTACAAAGAAAGAAACGATGTTAAACTTGCGGAAGGAAGCGGAAAAACGGAAAGAGTGAAAAAATAACAAAAGAAAATGGAAAGATTGTGGAAACAGAAACAGAAACTGAGGAAAGTAAAAAAAAAAATAAATAAATAAAAAGAAACGATGGTAAACATGGCGAAAAAAAAAGAAGAAACGGAAAGAAAGAAGAAATGAATTTGTAAAATGGAAAGATCGGCAAAACTAAAAACAGAAAAGAAATATACAAAACCCAAATAAAATACAATTAAAAAAATCAAAAGAAACGATGTTATAAATGGAGCAGAACGCGAAATAAAAACGGAATTGAAGTAATGTAATTTTTATTTTAAGGAAATAAAATGCAAAGTTTTTTGTTTTGTTTTGTTTATGTTTTTATTTTGAACCAACGTAAAAGTAAGCGTGGTGCGTTTTACCTAAATTGCAGTTCAGTTTTTATAGAAAACTAACCCGGTATTCGTCCGTAATTGTCTCCTGTAAACGGCCACGGCCGGTGTAAATGGGTGGCGGTGGAAGTATAAATTTATTAGAGAGGGAATAATTTACTACTTCCATTGATCATAACCGTTTTGGCAGTGAACTCTCACCAGATAAAATATAGGAAGCTCCGATCAGCAAGGTAGTGGATAGGTAATATGCCTATAACACACCTCAGATAGCGCGATGCAGTTTGTGTATACTACATCTTCATAAAATCTCTAGATTTTCAATCCTATTAAGGTCAAACTCTGAGGGGAAAAATGAGTTCATTATATATATATATATATATATATATATATATATATATATATATATATATATATATATATATACGGTGTTTTTCCTAGAAAGTCGCCTATTTTTTATTTGGACGATTTTTTATTTATTTATTTATTATTTTGAAAAATTATATATATATATATATATATATATATATACATACACGAGCAAACAGATAATAAAACATGTTAAAAACACTTTGAAAAAGAGTTAAAAACATATTTAATCTGAAAAGGAAACACTTGATAAGTAGATAGTCCTTAATCCGCGGAGTTTCGAAGAAATACTTTCCTTCTCATCAGAGGGCAGGAATTAGCAAAATGCAGGATCGGATTTTGCATGCAAAAGTATTTGATGAAATAACAAGTCAAAGATCTTACTTCATAACAACCTTTTCCTCTTCTTCTTCTCTGATCTTTCTTATTTATATTTATGCCTCGGTAGTAGAGTGAGAAGCATATCTTATTTTTCTTTTATTAATATTATTGGAATTTTCCCCCTTTTTTCCCTTGTACGCATTTTTGTGAATTATTCCATGGATTTCTGCCTTTGGATTATTTTGGACCATCTTCCAATTCCGGGATTTCCTTGGGTTTTACTTGTGCAAATGGAAATTCAATTAACTTTCTTGAAGTTATATATTTGGATTTTACCATCACTGGATTATTTATCTTCAACCAGACTATCCATTCACGTGTTATCACCTTTTTCTTCACCATATTCCCTCTGCTTCACTTTTTTGTTATCAAGTAAGATCTTTGACTTACTTGTTGTTTCATCAAATACTTTTGCATGCAAAATCCGATCCTGCATTTTGCTAATTCCTACCCTCTGATGAGGAGGAAAGTATTTTTCACCATTCCATTGAAGGTCTAGTCGGTGCTTTCCATCCTCGTCTTTCCAACTTCCTTGAGTTTTTACAACAATTTTGGTATCAGCCGGGGCTGCTGCAATCGCACATGTATTTGTTGTTTTATTTTCGGTCTTTCCATGTTCTGTGGAATTTGTTGATTATGACTTTCTTTAATATTTACACTGTTTTTATTATTGCCGTTTGTGATATGGTCTCATTATTCTTTCTTTTTTCCAGTGTTTTTCTTTAGAGTTTCTACAATTATTGGTATTATAGTGTTTTTCTTTAGAGTTTCTACAATTATTGGTATTATAGTGATTTTCTTTAGAGTTTCTACAATTATTGGTATTATAGTGATTTTCTTTAGAGTTTCTACAATTATTGGTATTATAGTGATTTTCTTCAGATTTTCTACAATTATTGGTATTGTAGTGTTTTTCTTTAGAGTTTCTACAATTATTGGTATTATAGTGATTTTCTTTAGAGTCTCTACAATTATTGGTATTATAGTGATTTTCTTTAGAGTTTCTACAATTATTGGTATTATAGTGATTTTCTTTAGATTTTCTACAATTATTGGTATTATAGTGATTTTCTTTAGAGTTTCTACAATTATTGGTATTATAGTGATTTTCTTTAGAGTTTCTACAATTATTGGTATTATAGTGATTTTCTTTAGAGTTTCTACAATTATTGGTATTATAGTGATTTTCTTTAGAGTTTCTACAATTATTGGTATTATAGTGATTTTCTTTAGATTTTCTACAATTATTTGTATTATAGTGATTTTCTTTAGAGTTTCTACAATTATTGGTTTTATAGTGATTTTCTTTAGAGTTTCTACAATTATTGGTATTATAGTGATTTTCTTTAGAGTTTCTACAATTATTGGTATTATAGTGATTTTCTTTAGAGTTTCTACAATTATTGGTATTATAGTGTTTTTCTTTAGAGTTTCTACAATTATTGGTATTATAGTGATTTTCTTTAGAGTTTCTACAATTATTGGTATTATAGTGATTTTCTTTAGAGTTTCTACAATTATTGGTATTATAGTGTTTTTCTTTAGATTTTCTACAATTATTGGTATTATAGTGATTTTCTTTAGATTTTCTACAATTATTTGTATTATAGTGTTTTTCTTTAGAGTTTCTACAATTATTGGTATTATAGTGATTTTCTTTAGAGTTTCTACAATTATTGGTATTATAGTGATTTTCTTTAGAGTTTCTACAATTATTGGTATTATAGTGATTTTCTTTAGAGTTTCTACAATTATTGGTATTATAGTGAGTTTCTTTAGAGTTTCTACAATTATTGGTATTATAGTGAGTTTCTTTAGAGTTTCTACAATTATTGGTATTATAGTGATTTTCTTTAGAGTTTCTACAATTATTGGTATTATAGTGATTTTCTTTAGATTTTCTACAATTATTTGTATTATAGTGATTTTCTTTAGAGTTTCTACAATTATTGGTTTTATAGTGATTTTCTTTAGAGTTTCTACAATTATTGGTATTATAGTGATTTTCTTTAGAGTTTCTACAATTATTGGTATTATAGTGATTTTCTTTAGAGTTTCTACAATTATTGGTATTATAGTGATTTTCTTTAGAGTTTCTACAATTATTGGTATTATAGTGATTTTCTTTAGAGTTTCTACAATTATTGGTATTATAGTGATTTTCTTTAGATTTTCTACAATTATTGGTATTATAGTGATTTTCTTTAGAGTTTCTACAATTTTTTTTTTTTTACATAGGCATCACCACTTATCAAGGCCAAGAGGCCACTCGAGGATAAGGGTTAAAGAGTGCACAGTAGAAATTGGACAATATAGTAATCATTAGTAATGGAAATTCGGTAAATTTGTTAACTTATATGGAACGGCTCATCAAGAACTTGTTTACGTTAGACTTGAAGACAACTATATTGTAGTCAGCTGGAAAGCAGGAAAAGTGAAGACAATTCCATAGGCGTGCAGTTCTAAGAAAGAAGATTTGTTCATGGAATCTACATTTAGGTTTAGGCACAGATAAAAAGTGGGGGAAATTAGTGATTGTGTATTCTGGTAGACTTGTGAAAGTTTGGCGAGAGGGGAGACCATAGATTGGAGCTCAGCCGAGCACTTGCCATGAAAATAATGATAAAACAGAGACAAACTCGCAACATCTCTTCTATGAGAAAGAGGTTGCAGGGAAGAAAAAAGGACATCCCCCTACAAGACTATGAAGTCTATTTTGAACTCTATCAAGCAGGATAAATCCTTTCTAGCAGCTCCTGCCCAGATGTGGCAACAGTATTCATCCATCCTTGGACGTACCTCCTGGAAGAATAGCTTTTTAATGGAATAGGATATAGGATATTGAAGAGAAAAGCAACCCAGCCTGAAGACAATAGGTGAAGATATTTTCTTGACTCCCCATCGAGTCTGAGTGTGAGTCGAGGTTGACAATGTGGAAAGCCCAAATCTGCAAAAGGAGGTACTCTGGATAGATATAAAAATAACTATAAGCAGCTTATCAGCGGCCATAAATCTGATGATGGTGGATCTAGCCCATTTGAGGGTTCTTGATAAAGT
This sequence comes from Euprymna scolopes, assembly GCF_053919585.1. Taxonomy (NCBI): domain Eukaryota; kingdom Metazoa; phylum Mollusca; class Cephalopoda; order Sepiida; family Sepiolidae; genus Euprymna; species Euprymna scolopes. Next base: position 138,482,506 of record NC_136484.1, read on the forward strand.
GCAGAATCTTGTTTGTGCTTTGATTGTTCCCACCATTTCTTCCTCCCTACAACCATTCTCTCACAGACATGATGGTCTTATTTGTTTGCCTTCCCACGAGAACAGAGTTAGACACAAGGTCAGTTTTTAATGTGGGGGAAATCCAGCTCCCCAAAAAGGGGCACTCTGGATAGGAACAAAAATAAAAATTGTCTCAGTCATGAAGGATTTCTCATCCACTGACCATGAACATAAAAGGTGAACTGTAACATCAGAACAGATACTGCACTGTGATCTTCGCCCAAACGTGATGTTGCTCGACAAATCTACTATCAAACCATGTATGTAGTACTATTGTCATATTTGGGCTGGTGAATTTCTGTCCCATTTCAGAGGTTTTGATAAGATGGAGGAATATATTTGTATTTTGATTATTCCAACACATTCTTTTTTTTTTCTGCAACCTCTCTTTACAGACGTGATGTTGCTAATCTCAGTTTTTTTCTACTTAGACTTTGTTGAACACATTCTCATGAACTCAATTCCATAGCCAACACCACATGCACACATACACACATGCACATATCTTCTACTCAGACGGTCGAACATATTCTTGTGAACCTAATTCCAAGCAAACACAATGTGGAGACATACTCACACACATATGAGGTGCCTTCAATAAATTACCAGATTTTTTTCGTATGGGCACTTTTATTGATAGTACATGAAACTCTAGTCTCCTTTGAAGTAATCTCCTCCGACTGCAATGCATTTGTTGTACAGTCCCAACAACTTCTGGAATGCCTCATGGAAGTCCTTGTGTGAGCGTGTCAATGACTCACGTCACAGTTTCTTTCATTGCCTCAATTATCTCATAACGACAGATTCTAAGGTTTGCCTTAAGCTTAGGGAATAACCAAAAGTCACAGGAAGCAAGGTCTGGACTAAAGGGAGGGTGAAAAAGTGTCTTGATGCCAATTTTGGTTAAATTTTTTTTTTTTTTTTTTTTTTTTTTTACAAAGGCATCACCACATTATCAAGGCCAAGAGGCCACTCAAGGATAAGGGTTAAAGAGTGTACAGTAGAAATTGGTCAATATAGTAATCATTAGTAATGAAAATTTGGTAAATTTAATAACTTATATGGAACGGCTCATCAAGAACTTATTTACTTTAGACTTGAACACAACCATATTGTAGTCAGCCGGAAAGCAGGAAAACGGAAGACAATTCCATAGGCGTGCAGTTCTAAGAAAGAAGCTTTGTTCATGGAATCTACGTTTAGGTTTAGGCACAGATAAAGAGTGGGGGAAATTATTGATAGTGTTTACAGCTAGACGAGTGTTTCTTGTGAAAGTTTGGCGAGGGGGGACCATAGATTGAAGCTCAGTCGAACACTTTCCATGAAAATAACGATACATCAGAGACAAACTCGCAACATCTCTTCTGTGAGATAGAGGTTGCAAGGAGGAGAAAAGGACATCTCCTACGAGGCTACGAAGTCTATTTTGAACTCTATCAAGGCAGGACAAGTCCTTTCTAGTAGCTCCTAGTAGATTTTCTACAATTATTGGTATTATAGTGATTTTCTTTAGATTTTCTACAATTATTGGTATTATAGTGATTTTCTTTAGATTTTCTACAATTATTGGTATTATAGTGATTTTCTTTAGATTTTCTACAATTATTGGTATTATAGTGATTTTCTTTAGATTTTCTACAATTATTGGTATTATAGTGATTTTCTTCAAGTTCCATATTCAAGTTTCATGTATTTGCGTTGTTTATCTGCCTTACTCTGTTATTTGCTGGAATTGCTAAACCTATGAGTTGGCAGTATTTCCCTTCTTATTAACTATTTCCATGTCGAGGTTTCTTGTTTTGGTGTATTTCCCTGTTTGTACCTTCTTCTTCTTCTTCTTCTTCTTTTTCTTCTTCTTCTTCTTCTTCTTCTTCTTCTTCTTCTTCTTCTTCGTAAGGTCCTGGATATGCCCTTAAACTATATTCGATGGTGAGACCCCAGTTTGCGGGCTTTGGGGAGTGTGGAGTCACCTCTTAATTGCCATTGCTCCCAGGTCCACTCTGACCCAGAGTGGTAGTACCTGTTAGGGTCCCAACTATGGGTTAAATATAAACCGACTTGAAAAAAAAATATATATATTCTATTAAAAAAAATTTCTTAAAAAAAAAAAAACGGGATTCGGCGTTAAATAACCTGAAAAGGGTTGATATGCCGTAAAACAACCAACCAATCAAGCAATCTTCTTCTTAAGGCTGCTAGAACATTTTTGAGGCGGTGCAGTTTCAAAGTTTTTTGTGTTTCAGTTCCCATTGCCTTATTTATGTTGCATCTTCCATATGACTAGTTAGTTTATTTTGGTTGTTTTGTTTTACAGCATATCAACTCTTTTTCAGGTTATTTAATTCTGAATCCAATAATTCTGGGGGAAAAAAGCTTTAAGTTGTTTATAACTTCAAATGTTTATTCGTGGCGTTTAGTTTAATTTTTTTTGTGGAGAAAAATTGTTGTTTTTTTTGTGGAGAACATGATTGAGTTTTGCAACGAGAAAGAAAAATAATATCAGTGTTTGGTGCATTTAATTAGGAATCCGATTTCTTCAGACAGCCTGAAAGCAGGTTACTGTTCGTAGTGTGTGTGAGTATTATTATTATTATTATTATTATTATTATTATTATTATTATTATTATTATCATTATTATCATTATTATTATTATTATTATTATTATTATTATTATTATTATTATTATTATTATTATTATTATTATCGCGTATTTTTATTTTTTAAACATCGCTTTGAACATAAAAACAAACATTTTTACACAATAACGAGAGAGAGCAAGAGAGAGAGAGAGAGAGAGAGAGAGAGAGCAAGAGATAAAGAAATAAAGAAAGAGAGAGAGAGAGAGAGAGAGAGAATTGTTGTTATTGATGGTAGTGAAGGTGATGGCACCTGCTAAAAAAAAAAAAAGATCAGCAATCGATTTATTGTGTGTCAACACATGGATTTATGAGTCTATTCTTTCTTTGACGGAATTTATTTTTTTTCCTTCTTTTCGGTTGTAGTTTTACTTTTGCTTATTTACATTTTTCTGAGATAGCGACAGATTCGATCATATACACTAACATAATACAACTTTTTTTATTGAAATAAAACATACAACAGCATAAAATGCATTATATATATATATATATATATATATATATATATATATATATATATATATATATATATATATGCAAAGTTATTTTGATGAAATAAAAGTGCCAACAATCCATAAGAATAGAGAAATAAAACTAATTTTAATATAATCACATTTCACCCGCAGACAATAT
>NC_136484.1:138490838-138720838 GCF_053919585.1 Euprymna scolopes
GCTTCAGATCAAAGCGAAAACTTTGGCCATAACAGCTAAGTTAAAATAATACAAATACCTACCCACTAATACAGCTTGACCACCTGAGATCTTACTTCCCCTTCTTCCTTCAAACCTCACCCTACTCCCTTTTCTCACCACACTTCACTCCCAAACCCCCACGGCTTCAATTCACAAAGTATACACTCCATTTTCTTCCAAAGCATAAACTACACCTGAACACCTTATGAAAAACGAATGTAATCTTGACTCTCTTTTCAATATCGGCCCTGTTTTGGTCTGATGAATTAGGATTCCACCGAAACACACACACACACACACACACACACACACACACACACACACACACACACACACACATATATATATATGAGAGAGGATCAAAGAGGAATTAGAAAATCCTTTTAATGCAGACTTATCGTGCTAATAAAAAGCTCAATATATGCGATGGAGCTTAAAAACAGAAAGAAACATTGACAATGCAAGCGTATATAATAGTGCGTGTATATTTAACAATCATCAATTTATTAAGGAAAATACATAAATAGGGTGGGTATGAATTCTCTTTCTATTTCGAAGCCTAATTATTTACCCTCAATCCCAGATCCCATATACCCCTGACCTAATGTGCCAATCGCTAGACAAAACAAAGTCTGATTCTCTCTTTAACACGGTAAGTTTGGGAAAAGATGTTATAAATAAAAAACCGGATAAAATATTGTTAAAAACTCGCTCAATACATGTTACTGTGACATAGGTTGACATATATTCGGCGGGTTTTTAATAGTATTTTGTATAGTTTTTTTTTTTATTTATAACACCTTTTTCCAAACTTACGGTGTTAAAGAGGGTGTGAGACGCCATCTTGAATGTTCGAATACATCGGTAAACACTGTATGTTTTTCGAGCTGAATAAATATGTTACATTGAATAAAAACACGAAAAATATATCCAGTTTGGCAGAAAAGTAACTTATCTTACCTTTGATAAAATTTATTTGTTATATATTTGTTTTTTGACAACTTTTTCGAATCTATGTGTACAGTAATACAAACCCCAAGCGCTTTTCTTTATTTTTTAATAATCTAATGCGGGTGTGTGGGTGCCAAATACCTCCAGATTTTCTAGAATTTCCCGCTAGATTGTAAACGAAATCTCCAGATCTAGCAGGAAAACCGCTAAATTGTAACACTGGTCACGTGACAGGAAGCGGTAATAAATAATTGTCCATGAATAAAAAAAATGGCCTCTCGGTACAAAGAAATCCACCTATTTATCATAGAAAAATTAAGTATAATGTTATAATTAAAAAGAAATATATAAAAACACACATGGATATAGTAAACATATTATACCAAAACGTGGAAGCCATCCGTCCAGTGGTTTTTTAGACAATTAATTCCGAACGAACCAACAGTTACATTTATATATATATATATATATATATATATATATATATATATATATATATATATATATATATATATATATATATATATATATATATAATTCAAAACCCGAGGTTAGAAAGAACGACCACGTGCGGATTTAAAAAAAAAACAAATATTTATTTAAAATTTAAAATTTCGACTTATAACAAAGTCTTCGTCAGTAATATTTTTAAAAACAACATTTTTTTTTCTTTTTTTCTTACCTGCCGTGGTGTTGTTTGGCACAGTTTATTTGTCGAAGATGGTGATTGTGCATTGTCCTGTCTAGTGGAGAGGCGCACGTTCCTGCGCACATCTGTAGCAAAGAGAAGTAATGCACTTTTTAGAAACACGGAGATTTGAAACTTTCTAACCTCATGTTTTGAATTTCATTTTCTCCGTGCTTCTAAAACATGGATTACTTCTCTTTGCTGTACACACACACACACACACACACACACACACACACACACACACACACACACACACACACACACACACACACACACACACACACACAAATATATATATGTATATATATGTATTTATATATATATATATATATATATATATATATATGCATTCTATTTTATATGCCAATATTATATTTGCTTCTTTTTAGCCTTTAACACTGGTATATGATATAATCACGTTGACAAACTGGTTCTCGTTAGATTATCGAAATCAGGCAACGTTGAGCCTGGTCATTATTTGATGGGTGACCATTTGGGAATACCAGGCGCTGCATGTAGGAAGAAGTCGACACCTCCTTGCAAAAGTACAAAAACCTAACGTCGTCATTTCTCTTGACAAGAATATAATACAACTGGGGACCACTTGTGAATTTCATACTTTTATTAAATGCCCTCATGCAGAAGAAGCCGGTCCAACCGTGGCTACCGAGAAAGAAGGCCGATGCATATGACGGCGTAACGTCACTTCCTAATTAAGTTGTAGGTATAGGCAGCTTCCTGTATTCAACCACGTGATCATGCTAACAGGCATAAAAAAATATGGCTACCAATCTGTGTTACCGATTGTCCATGTATCATGTATGTTCTAAAGAAAAAAAAAACAATTCTCTATTCAGAAAATAATTATTATAATTGCACATTTGGGATAATTTTAATCAAAATATCGTAAGTGAATTCGTGTTTGAACTTTTATTTTTATTATTTCATTTTATTTATTTGTTTTTGTTTTTTTTATTACTGCAAAACAAACAATTTTTGGCTTTGTATTACTGTACACATAGATTCGAAAAAGTTGTCAAAAAACAAATATATAACAAATAAATGTTATCAAAAGCAAGATAAGTTACTTTTCTACCAAACTGGATATATTTTTCGTGTTTTTATTCAATGTAACATGTTTATTCAGCTCGAAAAACATACATTGTTTACCGATGTATTGGAAAATTCAAAATGGTGCCCGACTCTCTCTTTAACACGGTAAGTTCGGGAAAAGGTGTTATAAATAATAAACTAGACAAAATACTATTAAAAACCCACCAAATATATGTCAACCCATGTCACGGTAATATATATTGAGCGAGTTTCTAATAGTATTTTGTCTAGTTTTATATTTATAGAACCTTTTCCCAAATTTACCGTATTAAAGAGAGAGTCGGGCGCCATTTTGAATTTTCCAATACATCGGTAAACACAGTATGTTTTTCGAGCTGAATAAACATGTTACATTAAATAAAAACACTGAAACATATCCAGTTAGGTAGAAAAGTAACTTATCTTGCCTTTGATAACATATTTATGATATATTTGTTTTTTGACAACTTTTTCGAATCTATGTGTACAGTAATACAAACCTAATATTTAATTTAACTTGAAAATAATATTTAAAACACACGTGCGTACACTGGAAGTGTGCAGTTTAAATCTGGTACCTTGGGGAGGCATTTTGTCACCCAAACCCCAGGAAACACCAATGGCCGATTCCAAGGAGAAATCAGTGACAACGGCAATTGCGATAACATGCAATCATCTGCACAAGTGGTCAAAAGGTGGAGAACACTGGAAATCTGGGGAGACTTGTCACTTGGTCTCCAGGGAACACCAAAGGTTAATGCCAGTGAGCAATCACTGATGATAGCTTGTGAGACAACTAATACGCTACACATTTTGATGAAAAACATGGGAAAAAATGGACATAGAAGAACAGAAAACTAAAACTTTAAATATAATTTCTGTATTTAAAGTAATAGTCATTTAAATATTTCAACATATAATCTTGTGGAGAAAATCCAGCTTCCCAATAAGGGGCACTCTGGATAGAAACAAAAATAATCTTAGTCATGAAAGATTTCTCCTCCACCGACCGAAGACAGAAAAGGTAAAGTGTAGCATCAAAACAGATACTACACTGATCTTGTTCCGAAGGCCAAAAAATATTTGTTTAATGTTTCTGTAATTGTTTGTTCCCTAAATTCATAATTCAGTTTTATCAGTATTACATTGTATATTGCTTTAAAATTACTTAATTTTACAAAGATAATATTTATATTTTATATTGAATAAAGTTCAGTTTAAGTAGTAATCGAACTGTGTTCCTTTTTCTTTTAAAAAATGTTTTATTGCTCTTTTTCCCTCATATAGTATTGACAGTTTGACAAATCTTACCTACATTGCCTGCAGACATTTTTCAGTTAACAGGCCCTCTTTTTACTCTCGGTGGCCGTGGTCCAACCCACTTTGGGTGAGTACTGCTTCGATACAGTATAACCTTGATTGGCTGTATAATATTTGGTATAATTACTTTCGTGTTGACCATATATTTAAGGTTTCTATTTGATGTCTAATCACAATGTTAATGAGATTTTATTCAAATAAAATGAAAATTGTCACTTCAGCAACGATTGTACATTGGTTGTTGTTCCTAAATAAATTAATTTTCTATAAATCATTTTACCATGTATATATATATATATATATATATATATATATATATATATATATATATATACATACAGGGTGGTTACAAAGTCTGGCAACATAATGTAGCCAGACTTTGTAACCACCCTGTAGATAGAATCGAGCAATTGCATCGACAACGGACAACGCCAGACCCAAAGTGGGTTTCGATGTACTGCATCTCATCAGTGACGTGCTCTGAAAGGTGTATGTAAACGGGAATTTATATATATATATATATATATATATATATATATATATATATATATATATATATATATATATATATATATATATATATATATATATATAAATTCCCGTTTACATACACCTTTCAGAGCACGTCACTGATGAGATGCAGTACATCGAAACCCACTTTGGGTCTGGCGTTGTCCGTTGTCGATGCAATTGCTCGATTCTATCTACAGGGTGGTTACAAAGTCTGGCTACATTATGTTGCCAGACTTTGTAACCACCCTGTATGTATATATATATATATATATATATATATATATATATATATATATATATATATATATATATATATATATATATATATATAGCAGCGGGCTACTTTAGTCTTGGACAGACTATGGATAAAATGGATACCCACTCAAAGTTGCTTGCACGTGAAATTTTTGTGGTTACAAAGTCTGGCTACATCATGTTGCCAGACTTTGTAACCATCCTGTAGTTCTGGGTTCTAGCTTTATCCTGAAAGGTGTATGTGAACGGGAATTTATATATCTATCTATAATCTCCTCTTAATGTCTAATATATATATATATATATATATATATATATATATATATATATATATATAAATGCAAACCGATAGTTGCAAAATCTACAATTATATGTATATATACAGATATATTTACACACACACACATACACACACACACACACGCATATATATATATATATATATATATATATATATATATATATATATATATATATATATGTATATATATATAACACGGGTGTGTTTTGAGAGGCGGCGAAGTTTAAATTAATAACTCTACTTTTTAATTTTATCACAGATTTGGCAACTATCGGTTATTTTAAATTCAGCTTGGTTTGGCAAATCATCATAAAGAAACTGACACCTAAACAACGTTGGCAAATTGCAAAGGATACGATCACTTAACCAAGAGAAATATTTGATGAACGAATAATTTCACGAATTGACTTGTCAACTAGCCACTTCGTTCGTGACATTTAAAACTATTATTTTCTTTTGAGATATGTAAACTCTGTGTCTATGCTGATAAACCAGACACAATGGACCACTTGTAAGACAACAGTCGACGGGTTATTGCCAACATACAGCTTAATTTAATGCGTAAAACTTGTGAAAATTGGGCATCTAGATTACGCCATATGTGTGCGAGCCGTGTAGCTCTATTTCCGAAATTGTATGTAAATCATAAATGCCCGAAATTAATCTTTGGAGTAAACAACAACACACACACACACACACACACACTCACACACACACACACACACACACACACACACACACACACACACACACACACACACACACACACACATATATATATAAGTTATGAAAATATATATGGCAATTAAGCTACACAGAATAGTCCCTGTTTCATTCTCGCGTCAGGTTTACTACCTAGCTCTCTCTCTCTCTCTCTCTCTCTCTCTCTCTCTCTATATATATATATATATATATATATATATATATATATATATATATATATATATATATATATATATATATATTGGATGTTAAAGGTTTGATAGTAATTTCGGGAAAAATGTCTTCCCTTTATAAAAAAAAAAAAAAAAAAATTAAAGTTATATTTAATTTGAATATCACTACTTTTAATTTTCTTTTTTACAAAGGAAGGTATTTTTCCGAAATTAATAAAAGACCTGTACAATCTATTTGACGAAACCCGTTAGTAGATGGGTTTCTAGTTTATTGACTATTAATTATTATTTTATTATTTAAGCAACGTTGAGCCTGGTCAGTATTTGATGGGTGACCATTTCAAAATTCCAGGTGAATTATCTGCCCTCCGCTTACTGCGGTATTGTTTCCAGGTGTCCTGAACTTATCCTTGCTTTGGACTCAGGCAGTGCCGATTCAGAAGATATGTGGTTTGGGATTGCGCAATCTTGCTTCATAATTAGATACGCAACTCTCTTTACAGGCAGTATCCATTGTCTTTCAAGACTGAACGGAGGCTTCCACTTTCACTTCCCCTTATTAGAGTTTATTTTGAGAAAATCATTTTCATCAATGATAGAATGATAGCTATACCGATAGTAAAGTGAAGAGATATAAAAAAGGAATGAACAATACTTAATGTGATATGTACGAAATCATTTACTTGAATAATACGGATATAAAAGCCATAGCTTTGTAGTATAAAGAGTATCACATTGGCTAAATGTATCGTTACTTCCGGTTGTCTTTATAAAAAGTTATGTCTGACAACTCAAGCCAGCTTTTAGTTCGAGTATGACTAGAGATTGATTAAAGAATTCGTCAAGGAACAGGGATAATTCCCCATGTTAATGGTATCTTCTTACACGTATAAAAACAATGTCTCATCGAATTTTGACATTCTTGTCAGCTTTTCTGTAGTTTTATTTACGTGTTATATTCTCTCTGACCGACTTTATTAAAATGCACTTTATTTTACGTATAGAATGAATTAAACAGATTTTTTTTACAAGGTGGTCACCACTTATCAAGGCCCGGAAGCCACAGGGATAAGGGTTATTGTAAGTACAGTACGTTAGTGTGGATATTTAAAGTGTCTACTAAAAGGGGCGGTTCATCAGGAATTTGTTTACGTTGGACTTGAAGACGTCTAAGTCGTAGTCAAGAGGCAAGAAAGCAGACGGAACAGAGTTCCATAGGCGTGCAGTTCTAATAAAGAAGCTTTGTTCATGGAATCTACGTCTTGATTTAGACATAGATAAAGAGTGGGGAAAGTTTTTGACAGTGGATTCAGCTAGACGGGTGTTTTTCGTAAAAGATTGGCGAGGGGGGGGGGCTGAGATTGGAGTTCAGACGAGCATCTGCCATGGAAATAACGATAAAACAAAGATAGGCTTGCAACGTCTCTTCTGTGGGAAAGAGGTTGCAGGGAAGAGAAAAGGGCACCCCCCCACTAAGCCACGAAGTCTATTTTGTACTCTGTCAAGGCAGGATAGGCTTTTTTTAGTAGCTCCTGCCCAGATGTGGCAGCAGTATTCCATCCTTGGACGTACTTGGCTTTTATATAGATAGAGAATTGCATCAGTAGTGAGATATCTTCTGGAGCGGTAGAAGAATCCCACCATCTTTCCAGCGACCTTGGCAACAGATTTTATGTACGTGTTCCATTTCAGATCAGGAGTAAAGGTCAATCCCAGAAGCTTGTCAATACATGGGACTTCTCCTAGACGAGAGCCATCCATTTCAATTGATGCCAGATGGGGATCAGAGCGTTGATGATGTAAAGATAGGAGTTTGGTTTTAGATGCATTAAAGGTAACCAGTCACGCATTCCCCCAATGAACCACGCGCTCGAGATCAGAGGAGAGCGAATCAGAGGAGCTTTGTCATTTACAGCCTTTGATGTGTTGCTGTAGATGGTCGTGTCATCAGCATAGATGTCAACGAATGATTTAAGTATGTGTTTAGGGAGATCATTGATGTAGATCAGGATCTACATATAGCATGATTTGTGGTCATTTTTTTTTTTTAGCTTGGACTTGGCCATTAAATTTTCGTCACTTACTATGAAGTCCCGGACAACGTCGGGCCAGAGATACGGTATTATATACATGTGTATATGTGCATAAAGACGGACAGAGAATGAGTGAGAGAGCGAATAGAGAGAAAGATGTATTAATTTACAAGCGAGAATATTTTTAAACAAAAGGCTTGGGAGTAATTTTTTTTTCTTTTTCGGATGGTTTTAAAGGTTGAAAAAAATTCCACATCTATATCTAAATATATATAAATATTAATGCATGTGATGTCGTAATAGCTATTTCTAAGCTCTTAGATCGAGTCCCAGGTCAGATTCGCCATACAGTTCTCCTGAAACTCTACCATAAGTGAAAGTGAAAACAAAACAAAAACAACAAAAAAGATCAAACGTAAGAAGTGGATCACAAAACTGAACGAAACTTTCATGGAACATGATACCACAAGACCGCTTCCCAGCTGACTACAGGATGGTCGTTTCCAAGTCTAATACTGAACATACTCAATTATCCTCTAATATAAACATATGTTGTCCTCTAATATACACTGTTCTCTAATATAAACATACTCGATTGGCCACCCTCTTGTCCTCTTAAATAATCAGCGGCCCATCTCACCAATTATTTCCAGACTTCTTGTGCTTCTTCAAGCCCCATTATTGAGTGTCACACGAGCCTTGATGAGTGGTAACCCAATAGTAAAATAATGCAAAGCAAAAAAATAAAAAAAAACAATTATACCTTTGTTTATACCTGAGTCTGCATTTAATTTTTATTGAATCCCATTGCAAGATTGTGATTGCGTTAAGATAGTCCGCTTTGCAAGTCTGCGCCCGTAAAATTGGTTTTATCTTGACCCTATAGATTTACTCGTTCCCCGCCGTGAAAAGATGTTGCACAGTGCTGAAAGGTAATGCCTCGGAGTGTGCACCTTCTAGAGTCGAGCTGGATTATACCCAATCCCGACCCAAGAAATACTGGTTTGCCATAACGAGTGCTAAGGCAAATCTCAGCTGCTACGAAGTAAGTCGCCAAGTGGAAATATTTGTCGCTGGAAAAAAAAAAAACAAAAAAAAAAAACAAACAAACAAAAAAGAAAACAAAAAAAACAAGCGAATATTTACTTGAATTTGCCTACTGAACTCATTTATTTTATTCATGACAGTAAGATTATGAGGTCTGCGTTTGCGCTTGACATTTATAAAAAGGAAATACGTTTTAATTTTAATTTATTCATACCAATTATATTGTAAGGTCTGCGTTGATCCAGACTTGGAGGGTCTGGTCTCATATGTAGAAATAAGGGTGCATCGTTTTCAGCTCAACATGGATGAGAAGGGTGCATAATCACACACATTGTATGTTTTAAATGTTTATACGGCAGAATTTAGGTCAGTATTTGTTTCAATGGCACGTAACGCGGAAACCAAGCGTTCCCAGACCTGCATAGACATATATATATATCGTATAATTAAAAAATTACACCATCTATTTTCCAAACATTCTGTATAAGTTAAAATTCAACTAGTTTTCAATCTCTCTTCCGTTTCTTATGTATGTTCTGTTGGGGCACATTATTAAGTCAGTGCAAAGTTTTGCCGGTTTGTAATAACGACATTTTAAACCATTATAATTTATATTATGCATATTGCTATTATTTTATACATGTCACCATGATTATCTTTTTCTTTTAAATTATTAAATCATTATTCGTCAAACTTTAAAGCATCATTCATATTTTTTTCTACATTATTCTCATCCATGTTGACCTGAAAACGACCTTCTTTAATTAACCGAAAGAAAATCATCTTCCATCATGATAATGCTTGTTCTTACACAGCATCCCTGACCAAAACTCTATGAGAAATTGTCTGGGAAATCTGTCCCATCCTGCATATTGGCACTACCTCGGTCCTTTGGATTATCACTTATTTTGAGGATTACAAAACCATTTAGATGGCCTTAGGTTAATATCACGAGAGGAGATCGGAGTATATACTAGTGCATATAGATTTAATAATCATCAATTCAATAAGGAAAATGCATGAATAGAAGTGAGTGTAAATGCTCTTTATATCTAGGAATTTCGAAGCCTAACTATTTACCCTCTACCACTGACTTCGTCTATACCCTTTCCTAATGTGCTAATCGCTAGACGTCATATTTCTTATTTGTTACCTAGCGCGCCCCCTCCCCTTTTCGGACGAGAAGCATTAGGCTTCGAAATACATAGGTAAAAGAGCATTTATACTCACCTCTATTCACGTATTTCTCCTTATTGAATTGATGATTATTAAATTAATGCACTAGTATGTACTTTTGCATTGTCAATTTTTCTTTCCGCATATATATATATATATATATATATATATATATATATATATATATATATATATATATATATATATGTATATATATATATATATATATATATATACTGTTTTAAATGTCAATATTATATTTGGTTCTTTTTAGCCTATAACCTTGATCTACGGCATAATCACGTTGACACATTTTTTTTTACACAGTGATCACCACTTATTAAGGCCCGGAAGCCACTCAGGGATAAGGGTTATTGCAAGTACATTACGTTAGTGTGGAGATTTGATGAAGTGTTTGATTAAGGGGGCGGTTCATTAGGAATTGGTTCTCGTTAGATCACCGAGATGAAGCAATGTTAAGTGAGGCTCATATTTCACATCACAACTTGAAGAACATTACAAGCGAAGCATTTTTAAGCTCGTTGACAGATTGAATCAAATTATCGAGAGCAAAGATCATTAATGTTATAAAGATTATTTTTTTTATTTTCAAGATTAAATTTTAAATAGGCATTTTTTTTTGCACCGACCCGATAACATAAGTAATGCTTATATGTCGTTAGTTTATCACTGATATTCTTACGTAAGTACTAAGCAGACAAATCACGAACTTGGAGCGCTTAACATCTATGCAAGGCTGATTGCCCAGATCCACGGCTTATCACGTAACGCGCGAATATTGTAGCATAGTAAGTTAATCTTTGAAGATTATGAAACCTGAGCACAGAATATGTCCATATATAGTAATGAAAGATCGATCGACAATCATTTAATCATGGCAAAAATATCAAATTATATAAAAACATAAAGCAGAAGTAGTTATTTGTTAGTTTTATGTAATACAAAAGTAAAAGTAATTATATATTTTTGAGGGATACAAAATTTTATTATTACAGACCGTATATATTGTTAAAGATAATGAATTTAAAAATAAAAAACAAACAACAGAAAAACAAAATAAAAAAACAAGAAGGGGCTAATTAACCACTTTCAAACCTAGTTCAGCAGACAGAGCTAAATTGAGTTGAGAATTAAGACGAAAATATATGATAGAGTGGATATTATACTGAGGGAAATAGAGAGAAAAGGAATTGTAGAAACCACATTAAGTTCAAGAGGATTTTCTTTTGTTTGCGAAGAAAAGATCCCAAAGACTCAATGTAAATGGTTTCTGAATTTTCAAATGATAGATTATTTACTATAAACGATCAAAATACTAAATTAATACTAGTGTGCCCCGTGAAAATTCCACAGTTGCTTTTTCAGCAATCTGTATAATTTACTGGAAATATTTCCCTTGAAATAATAAATGTATCTAAGTTTTAATAGAAGTAAGAAAAATGCATCTTTATTCCCGCGTAAATACTAGATATCTTCAATATACAGGCAATCACGTGTGGTCGTCATTCACGTGCTAATATATACTATATTTCTATAAGTTCCCCTATCTGTTTGTCTGTTTGTGTATTCCACTTTTTTCTCGGAAACTACTGGGCCTGTCTGGTTGAAATTTTGTATGCACCTTTGTGCATCGAAATACGTATTACGGTATCCGTTCGATGCACAGTTAAGGATTAGTCACCCAAAATATCACATTTACTTCTTTTTTTTCCAGGAAACACTGGTCCGATCTGGCTGAAATTCATTACCGAGCTTTTGTTATGATAGGATGCAGCGAGCTAAGAATTATGGTATCAGTTCAATTCACAGTTAGGGATTAATAGGGATTAGTCACCATAATACAAAATTTACTCCACTGGGTCGATCTGGTTGAAATTTTGTATGGACTTCTATTGTAACAAAGTGCAACGAACTCAAAATTATGGCATCCACATCATGCACAGTTTGGGATTAATAAGGATTTGTATTTAACGCAAAAATAAACACAAGTTTAACCATATCCAACAATCAATATAGCATAAAGCATTCATTCTAATTCAACGGGCTATAACTTTGACCGGTTTTTAATGGGCTAAAAACTATGGTTTATTACATAATTACATGTAATTTGAACTGTCCCTAAATTGTTGTCAATTTTGAATGAAGATTTGAAAATACCACTTTAATATTTTTAATTCTGCAAAAAAAAAAAAAAAAAAAATTAGTTATTTGTTTAATTTTAACGATATTTTCAGTACTTATATACAATCCGGCGGAATTGACCCGGTTTTCTTCGGAGGAGGAAGTATCAAAGGAATATTAAATTCACAAAATGACCTCAGTCACATAGATATCTCGGTGCGGGGAGATGACGACGTTAGGTTTTTGAAATTCTAGCAGGGAGGTGTTAAGGTTTTTCAACATACAACACCTGGTATTCCCAAATGGTAACCCATATGATGATGACGAGGCTCAATGTTGCTTGACTTCGGTGATCTAACGAGTATCAGCATGTCAATGTGATTATACGGTAAAATATTAATTTATACTTTGTACTTAAGTCATGCACGAATCTGAGATTTATATATTTAAGATAAATTAATGAAATAATAGATTGGATTAATGTTTGCTCGGTTGATATATTTTTATTATTTTCACTGATTCATTAATCTCTCTATATATCTATAAAAGTGAACGTGTCTGTGTGTCTGTATGTTTGTCTGTCTGTGTGTCTGTGTACATTTCCCTACGCAATAACTCAATTTTAGTCTACAGACTCGAAATTTGATATACAGGGTACTGGGATTTGAGAAAATCGAAGTGATCGGTTTTCGGCCAGAAATTTGACTGTCAAAGTTCAACGATTTGACCTTTGAGAACTCTACCAAACTCCTCCGACAATTTGGGGTCTAAACACTTGAAATTTTAGATATAGGTTCCTTTGACATGGATCTAACTTAGTAACTATGTTTGAGCCCAAAACAATAACTATTAAGGGGTCATAATAGGGGTCAAAGTAACGTTTTTTTTTGTTTTTGTTTTTTTTTGCTCAGAATACACCTCCAAACACCCGAGCAAGGCCGGGCTGAAATGCTAGTATGTCTATAAAAGTGAATGTGTCTGTGTATCTGTGTGTCTGTCTTTGTGTCTGTCTGTGTACATTTCCCTACGCAATAACCGTCAATCTTTAGTCTACAGACTCGAAATTTGGTATACAGGGTACTGAGATTTGGGAAAATCTATGTGATCGGTTTTCCGCCAAAAATTTGTCAATTAAGGGGTCAAAGTTCAACGATTTGACCTTTTAGAAACCTACCAAACTCCTCCGACAATTTGGGGTCCAACCACTTGAAATTTTAGATGTAGGTTCCTTGGACAAGGATCTAACTTAATAACTTGATTTGAGCCCAAAACAATAAATGTTAAGGGGTCATAATAGGGGTAAAATTTGAAAAAATTGACCGTTTTTTCTTTTTTGCTCAATTTACACCTCCAAAATACCCGGGCAACGCCGGGCTGAAATGATAGTATATCTATAAAACTGAAAGTGTCTGTTTGTCTGTGTGTGTTTGTGTGTGTGTCTGTGTACATTTCCCTACACAATAACTATATCAATTTTTAGTCTACAGACTCGAAATTTGATATACAGGGTAGTGAAATTTGGGGAAATCTTTGTAATCCGTTTTCGGCCAGAAATTTGGCTGTTAATTGATTAAAATTCAACGATTTTGACTTTTGAGAACTCTACTACCAAACCCCTCCGACAATTTTGGGTCTAAACAATTGAAATTGTAGATATAGGTTCCTGGGACATGGATCTAACTTAATAACTTGTTTTGAGCCCAAAACAATAACTATTAAGGGGGTCATAATAGGGGTCAAATTAAAAATTACTCAGACAATTTTTGGTCTAAACATTTGAAATTTTACATAAAGTGTATTCAGAAATAGGGCAAACTTTTTAATCGGTTTGG
This sequence comes from Euprymna scolopes, assembly GCF_053919585.1. Taxonomy (NCBI): domain Eukaryota; kingdom Metazoa; phylum Mollusca; class Cephalopoda; order Sepiida; family Sepiolidae; genus Euprymna; species Euprymna scolopes. Next base: position 138,505,109 of record NC_136484.1, read on the forward strand.
GTCGAAAATCTATGTATGTACGTTTGCATGTCTGCCTAAAACTTTCAACAGAGACGACGGATTTTTACAAGATCAGTATCGTTTTGAAGTTTGACATTTTAGACGACAAATATCGAAAAATTGGCTAAAGACATTAATTCCTTCACCCTCAACAGGGCACTTTTCTACAGGGAGGGGTGGCTTTTTTCACCGATATTTTCGAAAGTCATCCCCTCTTTTCGATTGTCTTTGAACACGTTCTTCTTATAGTTTTTTTTTTCTTTTCTCCTACCGTAACGTACTTCGCACACGGTTCGAGATTTGCATACGCGCGTCCGCGTTCTGTAAGAAGATTACGAACAACATTAAAAAAAAAATGACAATTTCGTTTTTAACACTGACACATGTCTATTACTTCAAAAGTGCGCGAAGATACCCCGTGAACGTAATTCTCATGCCCAGATAAATATTCTTGGAAAAAATAAAACGAATATGTTTTTTTTATTTTATTTATCTATTGAAACTTGTAACAATTTAAATAATATAAAAACATGTATTACCTTTCGGTGCTTGTGCATATCTTCTCGCACCGCCAAAACAAAAATAAAGAAAAATCTGTATGATGTACGCACCCGTGACGAAAAGAAAATACATTAAAAATACGCCCAACATGATGTAAATTGATCAAGTTATTGAATTTTTATAACGAACATCATTTTTAAGCGAATTTACTTTTTCATATTTTCCGCTATGTACAGAATAGCTTCCTAAAATCTCGCAAAAGTTTGAATTATGCTACGGTCATCCCCCCCCCCCCTGTTCTTTCAAATGATTTTTATGATGGCGTCACGAGAAAGTCGCTCGTCATTTAGCTTTGAAATTTGATTTTCTTATTTCAAAATAAAACTACTTAATCAATTTACGTGATTTTGAGTGTACGATATTTTCTTTTTTCTCACGAGTACAATACATCATACAGATTGTTTTTTTTTTGTCTTTTGTTTTTTCACAGAGAAGGGAATTCTAAAAAAAAAAAAAAAACACCCATTTTCTCTTTACCGTAAAAATAATTGTCATTTAATTGTTTAAAAATAAATAAAACGAACCCTTAAAACATTTGATTAATTAATTTTCACACTTTAAACAATTTATAATAAACAGTCTCTTTCTACTCACCGTAAAATCAGTGTCGGTCAAATACTTTCTATATAAAATGAATGTCAATTTTTTAAATTCATTTATTTAAAATTGTAACAGTTTAAAATGACATTAAATAAACAAAGAAAGCAAACGACATGACGACAAAATTAGATCTCGTAACAATTTATTCTAAATAGAGTAAAGTGAAATTGTTTCACCTTAGCGACAACAGTTACATTTCAATTTCTTTCATCTCATTTTCTTTTAAATAGGTGTGAAGTTTATGACGTAAGCAGAAAGGTTAAAAGGCGTATCGTTATCGAGATTAAACGAAGACTTGACATTCACGAGTCCTTAATCTATTTCTTTTTATATTTGCCGAAAATGCCGTAATTATTGTATTAATGTCTTATTTCTGACAACATAGTAGTAACCTTTTAATTCAATTCATATAAAGTTATTTAGGTATTTGTGTATTTTTTATGCATGCATATACGTACATAACAATAACCTTTATCTCTGTTCATATAAAGTTAGGTATGTGTATATGGTTTTTATATTGGTATGTACAGGATCCACCGCTCTTAATGAATTTTGTAACTGCGTGTAAAGGGTCGTAATGTGAGCTATATTTAGTTTAATTTAGTCTTATGCGAATGGAAGTCCATCGGGAAAATTCGGATACTTTCGAATTTTCCAACATTTTAACAATGGATAATAGAAACCAATTAATAAATATTCCAACGAATTCAGTCCCTGTGCATGATTTTAAACGGAATTCAAGAGGAATCAAATATGGCGCAAATTCCAACTTGAAAATTCAAATATTTCAAGGTCCTATATATGACCTTAAAATATATCCAGTGGTGAGGCCCCAGCTTGCGGGCTTTGGGGAGTGTGGGGCCACCCTTTAATTGCCATTGCACCCAGGTCCACTCTGACCCGGAGTGGTAGAATCTGTTAGGGTCCCAACTATGGGTTAAATAGAAACCGACTTGAAAACAACAAATATATTCTATTCAAAATTTTTTCTTCAAAATCTTTGGATTCGGTATTAAATAACCTGAAAAGGGTTGATATGCCGTAAAACAAAAAACAACCAAACAATCAAATATTTCAAATCACTCCCAGGTGGAACTATAAAATTGTCGCCCAAGAAAAGATGACATGATTCCATTTCCTTTTGATGAAAACCAATTTTCTTTTTAGTTGCAGACCATCTACTAGTTGGCCAGTTGTGTATAAATCCCGAGAGTAGTAGGAGACGTCTATGATGTCTGAAAGTAACACAATGTTCAACATGCGAGATTGGAGATGCACCGCTGTACAACTCATGCTTTCTACCGATCCAAGTTATAACAACAGGACCATTGCCAGCACCCTCAAAATGCAAATCCGGATGGCCCAACGCTTGAGGGACGTGCCCAGAGTGATGAAAACAAAGTTTCAGGCCACGGTTATGGTCTTTGGTGTGGTTTCAAGTAAGGATCACAGCATGCCACCTCACATCTTCAAAGTCTGCTTGAAAGTCAGCACCAAAGTGTACCTGGATCTGGTGAAGAGTGTCGTGATCATTTGGTTCAATCAGGTGGCCGCTGGCAGACTCTGGATGTTGCAGCAGGACTCGGCGCCAAAGAAACTCAAGCTTGGCTTCAGAAAGAGTGCTACAACTTTGTACCATTATCTCATTAGCCCCTCCCCCCTCCTCTGATCTGAACTCGCTGGACTACTTCGTTAAGTCATACATCGAGAACATCACCAACATGACCTGCCACAACACCAAAGCCAGACTAGTCGTCGCCAACCGCCGAGTATTCGCCGAACTCGCGCTAGCGCTTGTATTATATAGTCAGGTGGGAGATATATATTATAAAACGTGTACATGTTGAATAGTTGGGTTTTATATATTCTGTATATTCATGTACATATAAATGCGTGTATGTAACGCTGTATCATTTAGTTGATCGTCTAGTGTGTATATTTTAACATTTATGCAACAGTCCTAACAGGAAACGATTGACGTGGACGTATCGAAACAGTTGTGAAGGCAACAGTTTTTTTACCAGATGTAAATAACACAATACATACCTGAATTATTTATGAACATTTATTCTCATGATCTGGCTGGCATTTTCAGAGATTATATGTTCTTTACATCTTGACTGTCCGAAGTGACGCCGCTTTCCACGTCATCTTGAGTCGTCCGTTCTCTCTGATGTCCAGCTAACAACTCTTAGAATCTCCCCAAATCTACATACATCACATGTTTCTTTACGTCACATCATTACGTGTCTCAGACCAACCTGATGTAACCCCAATCTAGTTATTTGTTTATGCAAACCCAAAATAATGTTTACATCTATTTTCTATTTTCACATTCCTTTTGCAATATATTATGTCACTCATTTTTTCAAAAATTCAATTGTTTATTCTTCTAATCATAATAATTGATCCAGCGACCTGCCGTGGCTCGAATCAACTAATAATAATAATAATAATAATAATAATAATAATAATAATAATAATAATAATAATGCTTTGACCCTTGGCCCTGCTTGCCACAGTTAACACAGATATTACACTATGATCACAGCCTAAAGGGGCATAACATTACACTTGTGCAAAAGGCATGCTACCAGTTTCGAACTCGTATCGAGGCCGTGATTGAGGCTGAAGGCGGCTACATTGAATAGATATCAGTTCTAGTACTTAATCAAGTTACCTGAATCAATTTTTTTCAATAAAAGTTTAAGTTGTTAAGTGTTGTTTTCTTCGGGGCGACAAATTTATCGTTCCACCCTATATTGAATTTGATCCATTGTCATTAGACGCCATGATTTTCTGAATTTCAATTTGTCTTAAGACCCCTTAAGCATTAGCCTTAATCTTTAGATATTTTCTATAATCAAAATCAAGTAATATTTTTCATCAAAATTGGAATAAGAATTCCAGGCATAAGGCTTAGTAGCATTATATCTTAATCATCAAAATACATTATTATAGCGATGAACGTTTTCTAATTACATTTGAAATGAGCATTGTACACATTTGAAAATGTCCACATTTTTATAAACGTTGCATTGTAAACATGTACATGGATGCATGTTTAGTGTGGTGCATAATTGCAATGCATGGGAACGACACGCTTGCACTGAGATTATTTAGATAAGAGAAGAGAGGCCACCAAAACAATGTGTTAACCTTCGTAATAGTAATGTTTTCTTTTATATGAGCTTTCATGCTGTGATTATAACCCACTTGAGAATTTCCAAAAGTAATGTTCATACATAATGGGCCTCATGATCAGTCAGGGTCTTTTTTTATATCCACGGGTTAACAGCTGATAATCTCGAATGGTGTCTTCAAGCGATGTCTATATATAGTTCAAAGGAAAGGTCAGTGGAGTTTCTGTGCTTATCAGAGACAGATGAGCCTATGAGCCTGAAGCTAATGGATTGCTTTCAGTAAGAAGATATGTTTGTCTTTTGTTGTTTAGTCGAATAAAACACGTATCATTGTAATATATCCCAAAATAAAATATCGATACTTGTTTTACGGTGGAGTTTTGTTTTTGTGTAGAGAGAAAATCGTTTTGTGGTCGCTGTAACAAAGAATACATGACTGACACAGCTACCGACATCGGAATTGAACACCGCATCTAAACGTAGAAAACAAGTGAACGCATACTGGCGCACGTCCACAACATATTTAATCAACTTTTAAAAAGACATAGATTTTTTTATTATAAAGAAATGGGGACTGTTCAAACTATTGAAATTACAAATCATATTACTATGTATACTTAACATGTTTTTCTGAAGGGAGTTCTTCATTTTTAGTCGAGAGCAATAAGATGTGCAGTAATACTAGACTAGTAAGATACCATAGAAATTTTACGGAGATTTTCACATCAATATGTATAATTCACTGTTAATAATAATACTTGTCTTGAAATAATAGATGCCTGTTATGGTCAATACTATAAAGTAAAATCTTATGTAAAAATATTTGTCGTTGTCAACTAAAGATTCTTTATCAATTATATGAAACCTTTCGAATATCGATTGTCATAGCTAATAGCACTTTGTATGAGAGTTCAACATTCAAATTCCTCGGCCTAACATTTACACGTAATATGAAGTGGAACAAATATATGGAAGATTCTGCCAAGTCTGCTGTAAAGAAGGTGGGCTCACTCTACCGGATTAGAAAACTTCTCTCATCGGCCAGTATCCAATATCTCTATGAAGCCACTATTCGTTCATGCATATTGTTACACTTGGGCTGATACACCGTCTTCATGTACTGGCAGACTATTTACAGAGTTGATGCTTGCTCAACGGTATTAATAATCAGAAATAAAGATTGTAGAATTATAACAAAATATTAATTCGACATCAATTTCAAGAATTACACCATCTGACAGCGCGTGAAACCATGGTAATAGTATATTAAAAAACACACACACACAAATATATATACAATGTAATCCGGATACGAAAGACTCCTTCTCTGGTATCTACAACTCTCTTATATCCGGGTTATAATTAAATCCGGGTCACACTTATATCCGGGGTTCTTATATCCGGGTTACACTGTACATTAAGAAAGGCTCTAATTTCGGAACAGAGAAAATATCTCTTCTATAGTTTTTCTCATATTAAAGTCTCTTATATCCGGGTTACACTATATATATATATATATATATATATATATATATATATATATATATATATATATATGCAGCAGTTAAAAAGATTATGTGTTTATTTAATATGCTAGTAACATGGTTTTATGCACTGTTGCGATCGTCACATTGCTTAATTAATGAATTTGGTGTCGAATTAACGTTTGACTGGCGAGGAAAAGTGCTAGTAACTTAACAAAGCAAAAGGCAAGACCTGACAAATAACGGACAAATCAACTTGGAGGACAAAAGTTCATAAATATAAACGTGTTTGGCGGCACGTGATGGGTGGTATTTCGCCGAGCTAAAGTTCTGGCAGTTCCTATGGTAGCGAAGTAGAAGCATGGTTGATATACATGCGCACACTGAGCGGCACTTTAGCTTAACTGTCACAGTACGCAGGTGTCCGCCTCTGCCTTCTCGATCGACCGGTAAACATGAATTTAGTAAAGGATTATTGTACTTGTTCGAGAAAGAAAGGCAAGAAAGAAAGGAAAGTAAATTCTGTCGATAATAGTGCACACGTTTTCGATGGGTTTTATTCAATTTAAACTCTTTATCCGCTCTTATCCCACTAACTGACTGTACGGTCAATCGTCTGAATCCCGCCGCGAGGCGATCAAGTTATTTGCCCAATCCTCATTTAGCATACAAGTGACAACGGACTCTTTCTGTAACATGCACGCCGATATCACGTGTTGTCTCCTGAATGTGAACGTAAACTCATACATACATACATACATACATACATACATACATACATACATACATACATACATACATACATACATACAAATCTTGTAGAGAAAATAAAAATATCAACTAAGCATGCGGCAATAAACTTCTGTAAATAATAGAGTTCTTTTAGGTTACCAGTAGCGTGGAAAAATATGTAAATAAAATAACATATAAAGTTGTAATTTATTCTACCGTTAGAAACGAGTTTGTGAGTGCAGATAATATAACATTAGATATCGCTGATCACATTTGAATGTGACCTGACATTCAGGTTTCTGATCATTTGATATGTACACCGTCTACATCTAGTCACACTGAAGAGTCATGATATGGCGAAACAGTTATCTATAGATGACAATACACACAAACAATATCCAATTTTAATTATACACTGGGTACTCCGACTGATCGTTTATGTTTTCTGTTTTAATAGCTGACGTCATTACCTTTGTTTTGATGCCCGACGTTGTTAAGTTTGTTACTTTAACATACATGACGTCATAAACAATTTCTTTTCGATAGTTTAAACGATTCTTAATAGGCAATGTCTTCCTTTTGTGACGTTTTCACTTTGTGACATTATAAAAGATTTGCACAGTCTCTTACACTTATGTCTAAGTGAATGACGTCATCTTTTGTTGATGTCATTTACTGTAAAGCAATCAAACAATAGGCACAGAATTTTAGCACACACACACACACACACACACACACACACACACACACACACACACACACACACACACACACACACATATATAAAAGTATATTTTTATTCTGTTAACATTGTTTCACACGGTCGTACGCTACCTTCAAACGTATTTTCTGTATGTGAAATGCATTACCACAGAATTGTTTCATGGTAATAAAAAATCCAATGTCAACAGATTCCTGTTATGAACCATCCCCAGAAAAATTCGCATTTGCTCTATGAATCAGCATTCGCAGTCTCAATAATTATATATTATATGTATGTGTGTGTGTGTGCGTGTGTGCGTGCGTGTGTGTGTGTGTGTGTGTAAATGAATTATCTTTTTATTACCATTGCTTATCCATGGTTAAACTTATGGTTAAATCCGGCCCTCATGTGTTGACAAAAACACGCGAGGTGACCACCAGCTTGAGAAGATATTCCAACACGTAGTTGCTGCACAAACGCAAAAATAGAATAAAAATATTCACATTTTACATCGGTAACAGATGGGCTGCAATATAGATACGATAATATTAGCACGATCCTTTTCATTCTGATGATCTCAGATTAAGGGTAAAACCATCTGCAATCAAATCATATATAAATATTCATACTCTATCTGAAAATCTACACATAACTTAATCTGAGCCGAATATCGAGGTCTTCCTTATTAAAATATCTACGTTCAAGATTGCACCAAATAAACATATAGAAACGTGGCAGCATATTTGATTCCAATTACGGCACTGAATCTGTTTCGGATGAGATTTGAGTTCTGTAATTATTATCATCTGATCCTGCCAAAAATAAAATAAAATAGAATAACGGATAAAGAAGTGTTCAAAAGTGCTGATCCGTGTGTTCAACTGACATTATTTATATAAGAATTATGTATTGTATCTCTGTATAAGTAACGTTTTGAAGATGTGATATTAACTCTCATTTAAAATAATTTGTCACAGAATAAAGTTCCTCCCGAACCTTATAGCGAGAATTTACTCACCTTACACGCGAATAGATTGAACTACAAGTAAACTTGGTTGACTGGATGGCATATTTATATTCTTCAGTAGCTGTTCACGTGTAATTATCAATGGTTTAATGACACCCAGTGGATTAGAAAGAAAGAAGCATTAGAGAAAGAAAAAAAAGAGGGAGAGAGAGAGAGGGGCACACACACACACACACACGCACACACACACACACACACACACATACACACACACACACACACGCGCACACACACACACACACACACACACACACACACACACACACACACACACACACACACACATATATATATATATATATATATATATATATATATATACTAAGGACGATTAATAAATAATGCTCGTGACACAATTCCAGTTGTCTAATCTACCTGAAAATTTGCATCTGCAATGATTTATACCTCTATTGGTTATTATTAATGCTTTGATTCACACCGCGCATGTCGCCAATTTATTAGCATGAGTGTAGAGCTATGAAATTCTCCCCACGCCCTTACTCTGCTGATCTTGCATACTCTGACTTTCACCTCTTCCCAGATATGAAGTTTGGGAAAGGAAAGCGTTTCTCAGCTGATACAACCTTTTTAAATGAGCATAAAAATTTGTCTGTCCCTGTCGAAGTGATGTCGGGGTACATTGCGTCATGTACTATCTACATGATTATAATAATTTCAGATGTGACAAAAAGAGTTGGAAATAATCATGGAATTGTTGGAAACATGATATGAGACAGCAACCCAGCAACAGACAGAGAGGGGAGAGAGAGAGAGAGAGAGAGAGAGAGAGAGAGAGAGAGAGAGAGAGAGAGAGAGAGAGAGAGAGAGAGAGAGAAATAGGAGGAAGAAATAATCAAAATCTAACAATTAACATTACGTCTTATTTTTCCAAGATAGGGACTAGTCAATGAAACCCATGAATCGCGATCTTTGTTATTAACCTCGCCGTAGTCGTCATCAATATTTATTGTAAATGATTTAATGTGTACGATAAATAGATTCTAGTCACAATCTAAACGTGTCCTTTATAATATATGTCATTAAGGCTCGTGAGCTGAACACTACGCCATCGCTGAGGTCCTAGCAAGCAAGATCTGTCGAAAAATGAGACTTTTGATAATGATTAAAAAATATTTACAAATAACATTAAAAAAATTTTAAAATTGTATTAAAAAGAGAAACACAATGATTTGTACTGAAACTTTTCAATATTAATTTAAAAAAGAATTCAAAACGGAAAAGTTGTGTGTTCACGCATTAAAGTAATTAAACACTGTTATCAGAAGAGGTGGAGAGCTTCCAACTATTTTCAATGAGAGATCCTTTATGACCTGTATGGAAGCTCCTTGTGAGCCAATAATATTTTTTTGTTGTTTTCTATGAAATCTTACCGACAATCAATAACGAGCAGTTTCTGCAGTACTTTGATTTTCTTGCAACTATGTTCTGTATGGTGTCCCCTCTCTCTCCCTCTTCGGCCTTTTCATCATTTCTAAGGTTCTCTAATGCCCATTTGCGCGGTACCAACCAATGCTCTGCATTCTTGTTTCTTTCTGGGGAGAGAGGGTTGTAAAGTTAATATTTCTCTTGCATGACGTCAGATTATAATAGTTTTATTTAATAACTAGTTTTCACGCGAGTCATCGGTGATGTTCAATGTATTATTACTATTATGTTTTTTTTCTCATTAACGGTTCTCACACAAGTTATCATCAGTGATTTCTTACTGACAATGACAAGTGGTGTTCCATCGAGTCAGGATAACAACATATCTCCCTCACATCGCAACGGCAGTTTACCATTGATTTCTCGTTGGCAACCTCTCTAGAATTTGAGTGATACAAGATTCCAGTATATTCCGCACTCATCCATTAAAGGTTTGGTTTGTTTCTCCATCCTTGCATTTTCCATCATTTTGACTTTTCGCGGTATCAGATGCGGGTGATGCCACCACATGTGTCATTATTGTTATTATTGTTATCATTATTATTATTATTATTATTATTATTATTATTATTATTATTATTATTATTTGTAATAATAATAATAATAATAATAATAATAATAATAATAATAATAATAATAATAATAATAATAATAGTAGTAGTAGTTGGAGTAATTTTACGCACGATACACCAAGGATTCCTCAGGCGAAATTTAGTGCTTCTGACAGTCGTATTTCTTACTAGCGGAGGTGGTGGTACCCGATCTTGCCGATCGTAGAATACGCTTAATATATTTTAATTCATGCAGATTTGCTATTCAGTATTACAGCACCAATTCTCTATAAAATATTATATCGTATCTAATATATACAACTGATTTCAAAATAAATAAATAAAAAAATGAATTAGGCGCCATCAGCTAGAATCGAAACCAAAACATTTAGCGCCACAGTCACTACGTTTTGAGCTATTCCAATATTTAGATAAGAAAGTTATAAAATTAAATCACTTTTAGCTGTGATTAGTTTACGCATGTGACGACAAATAGAAATGTTTACTAGTTGAAATGAACATTTTGCATTTGAACTTGTTGACTTCTGTACTCGTTATTAATCCATCCAAACTAAGATTTTATTCGTTATAAACTATTCTTAGTGTATGATTACTGTTTCCTGTAAATTTTCGTGTTATGACCTAAGTAGTTTAAAAGTTTGATAGGTTAAATATTTACACACAGACACACACATAAATATAGCTACTGTTTTATTTATATAGCAGACTAGATATAACCAACATTACGCCTAACAGCTGTGCTTCAAAATTCATAAGATCGGTAAATAAGTTTAACAGTGACTTTTATGCATAAAAATACATGAGAAACATAAACATACCTAACTTTATACCTAACGTATTATATTATATTATAGTATGAGGTGCATTCAATAAGTTTCCAGACTTTTTTCGTATGTACATCTTTATTGATAGTACACTCATGAAACTTTAGTCTCCTTCGAAGTAATCTTCGCCGGCTGCAATGCACTTGTCCCAACAGCTTCTGAAGATCCCCACGAAAGTCTTCTTGCGTGAGTGTGTCGATGACCTTCCCACCGGATTCTTTCATCTTCTCAAGTGTCTCAGAACGACAGTCGCTAAGCTTAGGAAATAACCAAAAGTCACAGAAGGTAAGGTATGAACTATAGAAAGGTTGAAGAACTGTCTTGATGACTATCTTGATCAAATAGTCTGTGACAAAGATGGAGTTGTGGACTGGTGCATTGTCCTGGTGAGAATGCTATTGAAGAATGCTGGCCTCTCCCGACGGAACCTCTTCCTGAATTCTCTGAAAACCTCAACATAGTATTCCTTGTTGACTATCTGTTCAGTAGGAACCCACTGCCCGTGCTGTCAAACAAAGAGATAATCATAAGTTGCTCGGTGGATTTTGTCTGTTTGACCTTCTTGGGTCTGGCAGAGCCAGCATGCTTCAACTGGGAACTCTGTCTCTTGGTCTCTGAGTCATAACACTAGATCCAGATTTTTCATTGCAGATCACCAGAGCATCAAGAATTGTGGGATCTAAATTGATCAGCTCAATCATCTTCCTTATGTCATGGCGTCTTTCTTTCTGATCTTTAAGAAAAATCTTCCGCGTCTTCAGTTACTTGCAAATAATTGTGCGTACAGTTCCCACACTGACATCAAATTGTGCACTCACTGTGTCTGTAGACACACAACGGTTCTTATCCATAAAATTCTGTATTTAGCCTATCAACTCTGTGTTTTGGCTTCCTTACTCCTCTCACACCGCTCACCATTCCTCACAGACTCCCTGCCTTTCTTGATTCTCTTATGCCATTCAAAAACTGATGCTTGATTCATGCAAGATGGTCCAAAAGCAGTCTGAAGCATGCCATACGTTTCTGTGGCATTTTTACAAGTTTAAAACAGAATTTGTTTGCATATCGTTCTTATAAAGTGTCTTCATATCCAGATTGCATTTTTGAAATTCACCAACTGCGACAATTTGATTTTAGTATGTTACTGCGAATAATATTTTGTAAGACTTATAATCACAGGTTTCCATACCAGTTGATTTGTTGGATAACTTATATATATATATATATATATATATATATATATATATATATATATATATATATATATATATATATATATATATATCAAAAAGTATATCTCTTTAACCTATAGGTTTTCGATGTTTACCCAACTCCTCAGAAGAGAAAATATTAGCAAATTAAAATGGTTCATACCTAATTTACTCAATACACTAAACATAGAAAATTAAAATAAAAAATGTTTAAAGTTTTTAAAACACAGAGTAAGGGAAATTATATATTGGTTCAAAATGAAAAGAATATTGAATTTCGTATCTAAACTGTAGGTAAATTGTATATTTTTGAATTGTATTCTTTGTCTTGCATTAAATAAGAATTCTAGATTTGAAACTTAGCCATTTCACATAACAGAATTTAAATTACTAATTTATGATTGATTTGTTCTATCTGGTATATTGAGCAAATTTTTATTTAGCTGGGATTGTCTTTATAAAATATTACAGCAAATAGCAAATAGTATTTTGTAAGGCCAATAATCACTGGATTTTCATGCCAGTATATATATATATATATATATATATATATATATATATATATATATATATATATATATATATATATAGTTATATAGTTATATTTTTCATGCCAGTAGATATATATATATATATATATATATATATATTATATATATATATATATATATTATATATATATATAGTTATATTTTTTGGAAAAAAGGATTCCAGCAGCGTGCTCTATTATAAGGAAATATCCGAAAATAAGAGCGTATTATTTATGTTTTATTTACAGAAAGGTTAGACGAAATAGGCCATCAGCACCGTCGGTTTCAAACCTGAGAATTACGGACCGTTTTAGATACCCATATCAAGATCCCTTCGGCCGATACTCATGTCTTAATAATATATTTACATGAAATATTTTTACAGTAAATATTAATAATTTCTATATTCTAGTGTTTCACGCTTACGCAGTCATCAGTGGAAAAAGTGATAATTTTGATCTAAACAGAATAATTCATTCCGAACGCACCCCTGTCATATCAAAGAACCAACTGTTGATTTTATGGAATTAGTTTTACATAATCACTTGAAGTTATGGTAAACGTACAAAATTCAAGTATCACGGTTCAATTGTGCTCTAAAAAGTAACATTCATTTCGAACGCGCCCCGGTCTCATAAAAGAATCTACAGTTGATTTTATAGGCTTAGTTTGTTTTTATGCATGTGCGGTGATAAAACTTCTCAAATGCACTTGTGATTTTATATTGTATAAAAGTATTGACTTTGGTTAAAATCAAACTTCTTTATCAGACGCATTACGATACAAAACCTACGTAAGAACACTTCCAGACACATCAAGTACCTTCGTGTGAAATTAAAAAAAAAAAAAAAACGCTTTCTGAGTCCATACGAAATGAACTCACACACACGCACCAAATTCATTTAATACAATAGCGTTGCCGGTAGTTACTTTGCTTGTACTCCTTCAATAATTCTTCTAATCAGTCAAAATTTGATTGTTGAGCGGATTTTTCTGAAACCATTTTGATTTCTTCTGAGCATCTCTTCCATTTCAGATTATTTTGTATTGACGAGCATCCCGTTGTATATTTTGTAACGATGTGTGTAAGTGAGACGTCTCTATAATTATTTTTTCTGACAGATCTCCTTTCTTTGGGAACGTTGATATATCCAGATGGATACAATGTTCAATTGGACTACATGATGATGAATAAGAAATGGATCAATAGTACATATGTGTGTGTGTGTGTGTGTGTGTGTGTGTGTGTGTGTGTGTGAGCCATTTCTACTGATCACCGCATAATCACTTTGAATATTAATCTCAGTTTACGAGCAAATAAGCCAAAATCAGACGCAAATACCAACTACAACTGGGAGCTACCGAAACAAAATGAAGATCTACAAAACCAATTCCATCTCACTGTAAGAAATCGCTAATAATACACGGCAAAGGAATGATGCCAATGAAATTAAAGATAAAAACGCGCATAAAAACTTCATCAAAGCCCATAATGAAACTGCAGATCTATTAATCCCAAAGAAATAAAAAGTAAAACAAAGAAAAAAAAAATGAAATAATCCAAGTTAAAATAAGAAAACTAAGTATCAACAGCTGAAACAACATAAAAATATAAAGAAGCTCAGAAAAATTTAGAAGCTACGTATCTCAAAGAATAGCAGAGCTACATAGCCTTAAATTGATAGGATCATTAACGCCCCTGAAAACCTTCACTTTAATGGCAGAGTCAATGATATTACAGGCAGAAAAAAGAGTTACTAAAGTGAAATTCAAAGCAAACAACGAAGATGAACTCCAAGGATGAGAGTTCATATAGAAACGTTGTTTTAATTTGAATAAAATATAATACGCATCTAGTGCGCTTGAAAGCCAAATCACAACGTAATATTATGAAAAATAAACAAATACTTGTTTGAAATTTATCACAAATATATTTCAGAGATATACTCGTTGTGATTTGGCTTTTAAGCGCACGGGATGCGCATTTTATTTTATTCAAATTAAAACTATATGAACTCTCATCCTTTACGTTATTCTCGCGTTGCCTACGCACAGTTCAAACATTTCAAAATATAACCGCTAGATACAACGCGCGGCTCTTTACAAACAGACTTCTTTCTCCTGAAGATGGAGTAAACCTCTGATATATACACGTGACAAAAAAAAAAAAAAAAAAAAAAAACGGGCCCCAACTCTAATTTGGCCCCGTTTCTTAGTGTTTTGTCCAAATGAAATGAAACTTTGGTCATAACTAGTTTATTATATTCAAAACATCCCATCAAAACACTAGGGTCTTTGGCCTTTTTTCTCCGTTCTACAGCATATGTTCTAGATGGCCTCCATTTAGCTTTTTTTGGGGGTGGGTGGGTCACCCTGTATTTGTGATAAATTTAGAACAAGTAAATATTTGTTTATTTTCCTCCTATTACATTGTGATTTGGCTTTCAAGCACACTAGATGCGTATTTTATTTTAACGAATATGAATGTTTGAAGAAATGGAAGTGTTATTTTCTAAAGTCTACTCCAAATTAATCGCGAAAATGAGTTAGCAATAAAAACCGGGGCATTTACTGAAAATGAATTGGAAAATGTTTTGAGGGAACTAAGCTAAGAAAGCAGCCGGTCTTCACAGAATTCCACCTTAAATATGGAAAGCTGGCAATTTTAATGACCTCCTGTTGTATTATTGTAACGAAGTGTACAACGGCAGTACACTTAAGTCATAGACTGAAAGTTACATACTACCCTTCCCAATGAAAGGAGATCTCAGCCAGACAAATAATATTTCGTCTAATATTGATTTATTGATTGATATTAATCGATGATCAAACTATTTATGTTTCTTCTCTGGTGAGTTTCGTTTAGTGTACTTTTTCAATTCAGTTGTCGCCATTGATTTTTATTTAAACAATCAAAACGGAATATGTTAGAATAACAAATATCTTTGCTTTGTATTCTTTTTCTGGTTTTCTTAGCATTCGAAACAACTAATCTCAGACATACAACAATGAGCTTGGCGGAATATACCCCTTCCCGATCGCTGAAAGTTTTGCTTTCTAATTTATATATATATATATCAATATAAATCAACTTTAAAATAATATAAATCAACTTTTAATAACAATCTTAAAGAGAACATTTAAAACAATTCTCTCGCTATAAACGGTAACTAACACGCAGTTATTTTGTAAAATCGGTTTTCCTTAATGTAATATGCAAATGATATTACCTCTTGGGCGTATATTTTGCAAGAATCATACTATATATAGAAATAAATGGAAGAGAAAAGTAATGGACCTTTTGTAATATTAATCAAATTGTGAACAAACATACAAACAAACAAACAAGAATACGAATTTATGACATTTATTGAATTATATATATATATATATATATATATATATATATATAATTTAATAAATGTCTTAGAAGCGTCTGTTCCCAAAGTATTTTGTGGATATTGATGTTGGTTTCTGGAACTGATATTCTATTAATGCTGATGTCATAAGTTTTTTTAAATCTCTAAATTCTCTTTTTCTATATAAAATAGTGACCTTGTCTGTCTGAGGAAAGATCTCTACCAAGCCCATCTGTCAATTTTTGTCGACAAACTTGAAACTTGATATATAGGAAATGTGAAATAAATTCGATTTAGTCTTAGTAGGTAAAAACAACTGTGAAGAGTTCAAAATTGGAAAAAAAAATGGAACTTCACAGGCGTAAGTTAACTTAAGATGCTCTTGTACTCATGTGTAAATATACATTAATAGGTTAAACAACGTTCTGTTATAAAGCTTTTGTACGTGTATGGATTTAGGCCAGACGATAATGACTAAGGCTGAAGTATCCAAATCAAATGATTTTTTACTTTTGAAATCACTACTATATATTAGGTACAATATAATAATCAATAGAGAATTAACTCTATAATTATAAATACGAAATCTGCATAAATTAAATTATCATATTTAAGCATATTTTACGCCCGGGAAACGACGGGTAGCCTGCTAGCCGTAGTAAAGTTATACTGACGGTCCAAAATTCGGGAGGAACTCCTGTATACACAACACCGTAACAATATTGACAAGATATCCAGCACAAAACTTTCTTTCAGCTGTCCAAAACTGAACTTCTCGTTTGCTTTCAAGTCTGTTGAGGGTTATTTCTATTCAGGTTCCAGGAAAAACTAACTTCCGGTATCAGCTAGAAATCAATGTTAAACTAGTGTTGCAAAAAAACAAACAAACAAACAACAAAGAAAAAACAAACAAACAAAACAAAACAAAAGTAAACAAAAAAACACAGTGATTTGCAACGATTATTGAAAGAAACAGAGAGTACTGTGACCCTGGAAAGATTTTCTTGTCACTTAAATCCTAGGGAAACACCGCATGCGTATGCCAATGAATGCTCACTTATGACTTCTGTAAACACTCATAACGTATATAATAAATATCTCACACAATCCAATAGATAATCTATATATAAATAAAACAGTACATGCATGTGTGTGAGTGTGTGTAAAATTAATCATAGCTAAAATGGTTTAATTTAAAACCCTCTTATCTGCAACGGGTATGGTACTCGACTAGGAGCGTTAAATATTTTAGTTTCGATTCTAACTGATTGCACCCAAACCATTTTTTAACTTTTGAAATCAGGACTATATTATTATATTATATTATTATATTATATTATTATGTTATATTATTATATCATTGTATTATATGATATTCAATAAAGAATAAGCTCTGTAATGATGAATACGAAATCTGCATGTATTAAAATATATTTAAGCGTATTTTACGACCGAGCAAAGCCAGGCGCTCTGCTAGTATTACATAATTGAACAACTGTTTTTTATGTTTAATTTGTAATTACAGCATTTTATGCTGGATTGAATGCCATAATTACGAATTAAACATAGGAAAAAAACTTTCTCTGAATACCAGATAAGGAACTAGACTGAAATTCCATATCAATAAACTAAAAAAAAAAAGAAGTATGAACTGCGAATGGAAAAAAAAAAACAAAAACAAAAACAAAAACAACAACAACAACAACAACAACAACAAAAAAAAAAGAGAAAACATTCGAAAAAAGAAAAACAATATGGCTGACAAATAACAAAGTGTATTTTTTAAGTTGTCAGCCATTTTAGTTTTAGAAGAGAAGAAAAACGCTGTTCCAAACAAAATGGCAGTATCGATCCAGGGAAGCTCTGAATTGTGAATGCATAAAAACGAAGACGAAGAATAGAGTTTCTAGTGGGTAACCAATCCAAAGAAGTCCTGAGACGAAGAGCAAAGGTCCTTTCCGTGTGAAGACGAAAAATTGGTGCAGTAATTTTAAAGAGATTCAGTATATTTTATGGCATGATTCCTGTTTCAGAGTAGTTCCATCTGATTGGTCAGTTCTTATCACCCCTGTTTATAAATATAACTTTCCAATTTTTTAACCATAGCCTCATAGGAATAATAAAAAATATTTGCAACATGAAACACGGGGGACTAGAGATAAGGAAGAAAGACCATGGAGATACAGGCATAAATCCAACGGTACAAACAAAACAGAACTGTTGCTAATAATATTAGCTAGTTTTACCAAAATGTAAACTGAAGAACACAACCCGAACCGACATAAAAAGTACATTATTAGAGCTATGCATGGAAAAAAAACCAACAAAACCACGAAAGAAATACTACTGGCTAAGAAACAGAAAGAAACAATTTTTAGGAGATTGAAAAGGCAACAGAAACTGGGATTAACGAAGAAACTCTAAAGAACGACCTTACAAATTCCTTGGCCTTTTAGCTACGGGTAAAGTGTAGTATTAGTTCTGATACGACTATCAACATTTTCTGTTCGTGGTCAGTGGAGGAGAAATCCTTATAGACTGATGAGATTTTTTTTTATTTTTGTCTCAATCCAAAGTGTCATTTTTGAGGGAACTAGATTTTACTTATATTAAAAACTGAACTTGTGTGCAACATTATCCTAGTGGGAAGGTAAACAATTAAGGACCGTTATAAAATGGTAAACTGGAAAACGTACGTCATAATATATGTATTTTTTTTTTTAATTCTTTCGTTAGATGAAAGATTAGCTGAAAACGTAAAAACGTAGGTATCGAAGTCGATGAGTAAAGGAAGAACTATGTTAATAAAAAAACTACAGAAAAAAAGATCCCAAGAACTATGTTAATAAAAAAAACTACAAAAAAAACAAACTCCCAAGAACTATGTTAATGAAAAAAAACTACAAAAAAAAAAAAAAGATCCCAAGAACTATGTTAATAAAAAAACTACAGAAATAAAAAAAAAGATCCCAAGAACTATGTTAATAAAAAAACTACAAAAAAAAAACAAACAAACAAACAAAAAAGATTCCTATCAACCATAGGCCGATAACCTCACTACAACTATGTGATATATTTACTAAGAACAGAAAAGATGTAAAGCGACAAGAAAGACAAATCGATACCATACCAAAGGAATTAAAAGCCAGAAAGAAAGTACTCACGGCATAGATCGACAAAATAAATAAATGAAGTAATAATAAAATAAATAAATGAATAAATAATAAAATAAATAAGTAAATAATGAAACAAAACCAAACAAAACAAAAACGAAGCTCCGTCTTCAAACATAGTTAATTTAATTCTTAAAGCACAGTGCCACTTTGATGTAGAGAACTACTATCTGGGATATAATTGCAGGGATACCATGTAGGGAGTTGAGCAGCAAGATGTCTGTTTACATTACGCTTAAACTTCTGCATGTCAGTACAGTCGGGGAAGCAGGAACACGGAAGGGAATTCCAAAGTCTTTTAGTTCTGGAGAAGAAACTATTAGAGTGGAAAGCTTTCTTACATTTAGGGATCTCTACTGTATAGGGATGGCATTGCTTGTCCGGTTTTATCGGGGGTATTTACGTCGAGGGGTATAAGGGCTTGTAGTTCGTAGTGTCTTTTTTCATATATGACTGTGACAGCGTAATGTATAGTTATGATCATTGGGCGCACTGAAAAAATGCTTGGATGAGAAACGAGATGATAACAGACATAAACAGACAATATGTAATTGCATGATGTTCTTTATTATTGTATTTGATGAACACGGTATACAAGTTTTTCTAATATTGCGAGGTTAATACCTCGTTTTCAAAATAAGATCATATCGTATCCACGTGTGTGTGTGTGTGTGTGCGTGTGTGTGTGTGTGTGTGTGTGTGCTGTCTAGATATAGGAAATATGTGGCTGCAGCGAAGAATGTATAGCCTCTCAACGCGAACCGGAAGTATTATTTTTGTTTGTTATAATTTTGTTTTTTTTATTTATTTTATTTATATGCATTAATATTATGCATATTTTTTCATTCGAGTTTCTATTCATTTTTCGTTATGTATTATTTATTTAACATGAACGCTGTTTTTATTCAAATTACCTGTATAAGTTGAAATGTTGTCTGGGAATTATATAATCGTGCTTATAACAACATGACAGAGTGGTATCCCTTGTCTCTCACATTTGTGGCTTAAATACTTTGGTTAGGATAGTAGCCATCTACCATTAGCGATAATGCATATCGTTTTATGAAAGAATAAAAAACTCTAGGCAACAGTTTATGTTTATGTAAGCATTAACATGATCCTGTACTTCGTAGACCTGATTGGATAGTGGCTAAGAAATCTAACAGTAGAGATACGGCTAGATTTTCGCCTCAGCTTGTAGCATTTATATGTTTGGCCACACTTAGGAGCTGTGATACATCGAAACAGTCTTTGTGGATTGCTATATATGCCTTAATATATATATATATATATATATATATATATATATATATATATATATATATATATATATATGAGATGAGTATTGGTTGAAGAGAGCTTGATATGGCTATCTAAAACGATCCTAATTATCGGGGTTGAAACCGACGGTACCAATGATTTGTCTCCTTTCTGCAAACAAAAATATAACTATACCTTTATTTTCAGATTTTCCTTATAATTGAGCACTCTGCTGGACCCCCCTCCCCCCCCCCAAAAAAAAACTATATATATATATATATATATATATATATATATGCGGATTGAAAGAAAGAGAGAGAGAGAGAGAGAGAGAGAGATGGGGGGAGAGGGGGGGAAAGTAGAGACAACGAGGGCATAGTCATAATATTCCAGAATAAATTATTAAACGTGTTACGTTAATAATAATACTTGTTTAAAGGTCCATGACTCACTGATCAACATTTATTGTTCCTTCCGGGAAAGTATACCACCACGGGATACTATTAAGCCATCATGACTAACAATTAAATCAGATGACTGACAACTGGTCATCCGTACAATTGATATTCAACTTTTAATGTCAGCACTTGATAGAAATTTACATTGATTTTAGAATGCACGGACACTGCATTTCTTAGATTTTGTACACTTTCTAAGTGTCGTACTGGAAAATTCCGTCGATTTTTATGTGTTTTATTATTATTATTATTATTATTATTATTATTATTATTATTATTATTATTATTATTATTTTGACCGGTCTTCATTTCTTCAAAAAAAAAAAAAAAAATTAATTACAGAAATGAATTGATCAAGTGATATAATGTAATCTTACCTAACACGTTATACTCTCAGCCGCAAAACAGACAAAGAATAGAAAAGAACTTCAATTCGTTTTTTTTTGTACGCTCTCATTACCGCTGTGATGTCTCTAATGTGATCGTCTTCTCGAACGTTCTCTTTCGCCTTTTTATAGTCTTCTTTTTCTTTACCGTGACGGCATTTCGCTCACATCTCGGTATTTGCATATAAACGTCCGCGTTATGCTACAATAAACCCTGGAGTATTAGTTTTTTTTTACGAGTTTCTTTCTATTTCCCTATAATGCTTCTATAATTATTGGTACTTATTGGCATCTTTCAGGTAGTTTTTCTGTCCCTTTGAGCCATGTGAACGATTAGGATACAAAAATCGGTTATCTGGCAATTTCTCCCTTTCTTGTTGACTATTATCATGCCTTGTCTTCTAACTTGAATAAGCTTGGATTTCAAATTTTTATACTTTTCTTTTTCCTATGAGATTTTTGTCTGTTTCCAATTTCCTTGCTTATTTTATTATTATTACTCACTCGAAGTTATCACACGAATCCCTATTAGCTTGCCTCTCTATAAAGACACAGATATATAGAATGTCGATTTTAATGTAGAGAAAATCCAATCGCTTCCTCCACAAGAGAACTCTGAATTAGGACCAAAATAAAAATGTCCTCAATCTATAAAGATTTCTCCTTCACACACACACACACACACACACACACACACACACACACACACACACACACACACACACACACACACACATATATTAATTGTTTAAGTTCAGGTATATTGTTAACATAAACTAAATGAATTATTTCTTAAAAAGTGCTCAATACGAGTGTAGAGCTTTTATATAAATAAAATTAGACCAACATTTTAAGAAGTCTACGCGGATCGATCAACGTTTTAAACTACGAAATTCTCCTGACTAAACATTAAAATGTTGAAACAATGATCGATATATATACAGGTTATGTATGTATCCCATTTTGTAGGTAAGCTTATTCATAAATAAACATAGATTGCTGGCCTTTATAATCGGGTTTCAAGAAATTTAAAATTTTAATGTGGACAGGTTTATTTCCCAGTAAAGTACTTAAAAAAAAAAGAAGGTTTTTGTTCCCCGAACTCTTCCCTTCTGTCGGCTGCTGGCTACTTCCATGTATGTGTATAATCGTATATATATATATATATATATATATATATATATATATATATATATATATATATATATATATATATATATATATATATATATATATATATATATATATACGTATGTGAAAGTGGACATGCGTGTATATAAATATACACTTGTATGTATGTGTATAATCGTATATATATATATATATATATATATATATATATATATACGTATGTGAAAGTGGACATGCGTGTATATAAATATACACTTGAACTACCCTAACACCCTTGCAACGCTTTATCCTGCACTTGCACATTGGGTATCCAAATCTTGCCCATTTTCATAAAACCTTCATCTTTTATTTTGTTATTTCTTTTGTGTGTGTATGTGTATGTATATATGGATATGTATATATGGATATATATATATATATATATATATATATATATATATATATATCCATATATATATATATATATATATATCGCCCCATTAGCCTCCTCCCACTTTTTGCCAAAATATTTGAGACCATAATTAACCATGCTCTAGTCCATCATCTTACAGATGCTAAACTACTGACTGACAAACAATATGGATTTAGACAAGCCCGTTCCACAGCAGACATCCTCACCGTGATCTCTGAACGTATATACCAATCACTGGACAAAGCGGGGGAAGGCAGAGCGGTAGCTCTAGATATATCTAAGGCTTTTGACAGGGTATGGCATGAGGGTCTCCTCAGGAAGATTAGATCTTACGGTATCACTGGTAGAATACTTAACATAATTAAATCCTTCTTAGATAAGAGAAAAATCCAGGTAGTCCTCGACGGTCGCACATCTAAACAATATGATATAAATGCGGGAGTGCCCCAGGGTTCTATCCTTGGACCTCTATTGTTCCTGATATTCATAAATGACCTCCCCGACAACATTGCCTCTGAGATGGGTATATATGCTGATGACACTACACTCTATGGCAGACACGACAGGAAGACGAATGAACACATTTCTAAAGAAATGGCAGAAACACTAGAGGAAGACCTCCAATCTGTAGTGGAATGGGGACAAAAGTGGTTGGTCGCGTTCAATGCTGCCAAAACTAAACTAGTTTCATTCAATAATTACAAGAAACCCTCTCTACCACCAATAGCAATGGCCAACGACCCTTTATCTGAGAGTCCATCTTTCAAACTCCTTGGCCTAACGTTCACAGGAAACATGAGTTGGAACAATTACATTGAAGGCATTGCCAGGGCCGCTGCAAGAAAGGTAGGCTCTCTCTACCGTGCTAGAAAACTACTAACACCCGAAAGTATCCTGTACCTCTATAAGGCCACCATTCGCCCATGTATGGAGTATTGCTGCCACATCTGGGCTGGTGCATCTGCTACTAGTCTCTCGCTCCTTGACAAGGTTCAAAAGAGAGTCGCAAATCTGATAGGCCCTGAACTGGCATCTAAGCTTCAGCCTCTGTCCCATCGACGAAATGTTGCATCCCTCTGCCTGTTCTACAAGTATTTTAGTGGTGAATGCTCTGATGAACTGCAATCACTTGTGCCCCCACGACGCGAGCACCCTCGACAAACCCGACAGGCTACTAGATCCCACCCCCACACTGTAGAGGTCCCTAGATGTAAAAGATCTTTTTACTCCAATAGTTTCTTCCCCAGAACCGCAAGACTCTGGAATTCCATTCCAGGTCCCTGCTTCCCCAACAGTACTGACGTGCAGAAGTTCAAGTGTAACGTGAACCGACACCTTGCTGCCCAAATCCCTACATAGTACCCCAGTAGTTGTTGCCCCTGATAGTAGCCCCCTACACCAAAGTGGCAATTTGCCTTGTTTGGGGTGAAAATGTAATAATATATATATATATATATATATATATATATATATATATATATATATATATATATATATTATGTGTTCATCAACGTTTCGTCTTTATTTCAAGACTTCCTAAATAAAGACGAAACGTTGATGAACACATAATACGGTTTGTTCCTTTTTATTTTCTCCCTCTCTCTATATATATATTCTTTTCTTTTTTTCACGTGACCACTCATCCTTCACCCCTTATCTCTATTTCATGTTATTTTGACTCCCTCCCATTGTCTGTAACCCTTGCTTTTATTCACCCCCTAGTAATTATTACTAACATTATTATTACTATTATTATTAGTACTGGTAGTGGTGGTGGTGGTAGTGGTAGTGGTAGTAGTATTGTTATTATTATTATTGTTTTATTTTTACCGCTATTATTATTATTATTATTATTATTGTTATTATTATTACTGTTGTTGTTATTATTATTATTATTATTATTATTATTATTATTATTATTATTGTTATTATTATTACTGTTGTTGTTGTAATTATTATTATTATTATTATTATTATTATTATTATTATTATTATCCCCGTCATTGCTATCATAACCGTTACTATTATCATCATTTCCATTGTTATTATCATTACCATTGGTATTACTTTTATCATAGCTATTGGTAATATTATTATTATTACTATTAGTATAATTATCATTATAATAATAATAATAATAATAATAATAATAATAATAATAATTATTATTATTATTATTATTATTATTACCCTATTATTATTGGTATTATTACCACTTTTATAAGTGGTAAATTTCTCCTTACTCCAATTATATGTATCCTTAAACCTTTTTCATCAAGTTAAACGCACCCATAGACATAGCAATCCTATCCTCCTACCGCCCCCTTATAACCACACTACCTATATCATAACAGAAGAAACTTAGAAATATTGCCGCATAGTACCTAACATATACCGAGCTCTGAAAATCAATATTATAAGCTCTCAACTACCCCCCCCCCAAAAAAAAAAAATTATACGCGATTTTATAGCTGCTATTTGCCGTATAGATTGCACCTGTCAAAAATACCACTCTATAGATAATAGACCCACCACAAACCGTTAAAATAGAATTACCACGCAGCCACAATATACCCCCAATTTAACCCTAAAACATATACCGCTTAAATTTAAAAATAAACCCAACACTATGTTAAAGACCATATACACTTTTATACATCATACTATATATAACAAGCTTCTCCTTTATTTAGAATTCAATAAAGCTCTCCCCAACATTCTATAATTCCACAGTCTTTTTCGCTCCTAATGAACCCTACGCTAGACGCCGCATCTCCACCATGCTACCTAGCACCTTCTCTACTCTTCTGTTGAGAAGCATTAGGCTTCGAAATGCCTTGGCATAAAGAGTCCCTTCTACACCCCAAATTTCGCTTGTATTTCATTATTCAATAAATGAACCAATCTATATCCACCAATCTGTTGTTCTATTGTATAAGCTGCAATGATAAGTGTTGAGCTTGGCATTATCCAGATAAGTCTCCTCTTGTGGAATTGAACTCTCTCTTTTCCTCTTACGCATTAAGCCACACACACACACACACACACACACACACACACACACACACACACACACACACACACACACACACACACATATATATATATAATCAGGCTCAGTAAATCAACACTTAACAATGTTTAACAATTGCTTTGGTTCGTTAACTTAAACTTTTCAATATGTAGAAATAGACATTGGTTTAATTTCGGCAACCTTGTAATTCTTGCTTATCTTATTTCGATCTTTAGTCCTCACATTCCATGAGCGATGAAAAAGGGGGAAGAATTGTTGCTTTCTTGATTGGAATCTATTCATCCAACACTTATCGTTAGCTGGTTGTTTGATCTTGAAGTAATATTTGTTCATTTGTGGGGCAGCTCCTCCCATCATGTGGCCTCATGCCTTGTCTGAAGCGATTTATATCTCTCTCTTTCTCTTTCCCCCCTTCCCCTCTCTCTCGCTATATATACATATACACACGCGCGCGCACACATACACGCACACACACACACACACGCACGTACGCACACACACGTGTGTGTGTGTGCGCGCGTGTGTGTGTATGTGCGCGCGCGCGTGTGCGTTCGCGCGTGTGTGTGCGTGTGTGTGCGTGTGTGTGCGTGTGTGTGCGTGCGTGTGCGTATGTGTGTGTGTGCGTGTGTTTGACTATGTATATTATTGAATGTGTTGATATTTGTTTGTTGTGGCGCTAAATTGCTCACTCAATGCGTTCATCAACTGTATGACTCATCACCATCCCCCCCCAAAAAAAGAGCTGGCGGTGCAAAGCGGATGACTTATATGCCACTCGTTAAAAGAGGCTGAGAAACATCTGCATTTAAATCCCATCATCTTCGGCAATCCCCACTCACGTTATCAATATTGTATGAATCAGCCAGACTTTCTGAAAAACGAAGGAAAAAATATTATACTATTTGTAAACTTGAAGCAAATAAAGAAATTCAAAATGATTTTTTTTTTTACTTAATAAAATATGCTCTGTAAGATCAGGAAAGTAAAGAAATAAAGCTCTGAAAAGATTCGTTAATGTAGCACATCAGAAAAAAAAAATATTAATGTTAGTTTTTAGTCAATTTAGTCGAATACAAAAAAATATTAAATTCATTAGTTTGAGCAAAAACAACAAAAAAAGTAAAATAAATAAAACAACTCAAGAGTAAAATGCATTTTAGCTGCCGTGGGTGACTGTGAAACACATTTACTTTCCTTCAATCATAGAAAAATATGGCACAAGGTCGGAAGGTGACAATTGAGAAGCCAGTGCACAAGAGGGGCTGCATTCTGAACTTCGTTGAAATTACCCCAGGAGATTAAACTAACCATCTACTCATACCGTGTGAACGTATAGCCCGAGAGAAGGAATCAAACCTCAGCCCAACAAAAGAAATTTCACCAACTTCAAAATGATCAAGAATCTGTCAGATTAATCATCTCGACTTTTGTGCCCCCAAAATGTTGAACAAATGGATTATTGCTAGAGATTTATTTACTTATTTCTTCGACATCCCAATTGCTCTTAATGGCAAACCTTATTCAATTATACTCAATAGTTTTGAACTCATAAGTGTATATTCTTATTATATTGTTAGTATTTGCAGTCATGGGCTGTCTAAGGCGCGTCTTGCTTGATTAAAATGTTCCAAGAATTGCACAAAATGGAGGTAAAAAGAAAACAGCAAAAGCAGACTCTGTGAACAAAGAGACGAAACGATAAACTACATAATAAATGAATGTAACAAACTAGCACCAAAAGAATATAAGAATAGACACAATGAAGTAGAAAAGGCAGTACACTGGGCACTATGTAAACATATATATATATGTTTTTGTTTTTAAATTAGTGGCAGCATCTCATTGTCATGCTCAAGTGATCTTATTGAGTAATGTCTTGTCTAACACTTGTCCCTGTATTATAAAACTAAGTTGCCGACATGGCCGGAGGCGACGCCAAAACTCCCTTTTTCATTAGATGTTACACGGAGATATAGGGAGAGCGCCACTCCATTCCCAAGATTAATCCTTATCGATCCTCCCCTTATAATTCTGAATGTTTAGCAAGAGAACATTAAATAGAATTTTCTTAACTCTTTGGTATGACTCGACTGAGGTTGAACCCCGATTTCCCAGCGAACATTCTAACCATTATGCCAAGCATTTATTGAATTAGTTTTATAAATACGTTCTTTTCTAAACAAAAAATTCAGGAAGTAATGTTTGCCTGTTTTTTAGGATAACAATTTGAAAAAGGATAAAGAGAAATCAAAGGGTGAATTTCTCATTTATAAAATAGTGGACGATGTCTTCATGACAGGAAACAAACAAACAAACAAAAAAAAAAACGCAAATCGTCAATTTGATTCAGACTGCAGCTGTTCCAATTTCCTGGTCGCTCACCCTTCTCCCCCTCCCGAATATAAGAGTACATACTTATATTATTATCTGATTCAACCACAGCATCAAGTAGTTGGGATTGTCATCAAACGTCAATGGATCATTTTAATCGTAACCAGACCAACGACAAAAGAAAGATATTTACTTCTCTTCGCTTTGAAAATGAAATATATTGAGGAAATAGACAAAGATGGCGATTGACGTTTTATAGGGTAAATGATGACGATCGCGTTTCATGTTGGCTCTTAAACATGACGCTAAGAAAGTCTAATGACTAAACTCCAATTTTGTTTAGCAAAAATCTTCAAATCTCTACATCTACTATACAAGAAGAGTCAAACCCCTTATTTCCATGAGGTCAATCAGCGAGCCCCACTCATAGGAATTTCTTTTACTGTAACTAGTTGTACACATCCCGTGTAAGGCAATTAAAAAGTAATTTAAAAAACAAGAATTGTGGTATCAATGAATAATAAAAAAGAAAGAAATTATGTACTCACAAATTGCGTGACAATAGAAATCATATTCATAAGTTCTTTTAAGAGTATTTTGAAAATACAGAAATATTGTGTGGTTTACTTGCCATAAGTATATTTTCATACTACGGTTAAGCTCTTCTCACATACTGGGTAATGTTGAATTAAATACTGAAAATATATAAACACAATATATCATATTATAATATCACATGACTCGGATATACATTAAATTGTAAAAATATAAGAGAGCATTCCAAAAATAATGTCTCCTATTTCTATTTCGTCCGAACGGATCAGAAGAGATTGCAAGTAGCATTGCCATGATGACTGAAGTTATGCATTCATGACCTGAACGTTCCATCTCTCTGTTGCAGATATTGACTCTAAGAAAGCAACCCCTCTCATGAACGTGCGTCAGTATGAGAGATGCGTCATTGAATTCCTTCATGCCGAATATACTGAACCAATCAACATTCATCGGAGAATGTTGAGTGTTTAATAAGACGATGCAGTTGGTGTCAGTACAGTTAAGAGATGGGCTCATCGATTTCAGAGTGGCGACAGAGATGCAAGTGACAAAGAACGCTCCGAACTACTCTGCATAACCCTCCCCATTGCTAACAAAAGTGCACTGAGACTGGTTGTGACTATGTGGAAAAATAAATTCTGGCGTGCAATGAGTTTTGCTCGTTTTAATAGTACTATCGCCGTCTTCGTAGCTCTTCAACATTTTTTAGTTATAAAATAGAATGCATTACTTACGACTTTTCTATATATGTGCGACGTTGTTTGGCTGTGGAATTTATATATATATATATATTCAAATTTAAATCAATTTGAAAACTGTTTTCCATTTTTTTAAATTATTTTACAGCAATAATAGGAAAAGAAATAGAAGAAATCGCATACCTCGACGCCATATTTGTTTTTATGTATATTATGTTAATCACGATTGCGTTATCCCACATTCAGCCAATAAAATCATTTGAACTATGATTGACAGCCGGTGTATAAATAGAAAGAGTCCCTTATTAAATTATTTACCCGGTGATCATCAGTAGATTGAGAGTTGATGTAACAAAAGGTGGTTAAAACCCCGACTACCTTCTCTGACCATGGCAAAAAAAATTAAACAAACAAATAAATAAAAATAGAATAAAAAAGTTATTGATCAAGATTAAATATTAAAATCTATGATTTCGTGTGAATGTATATATCTAAAATAAATTTAAAGTATGAATCAATAATTAACCCACTCTACTGGCAAAACAGGTGTTTTGATGTAGATATTAGTTTGAGATTTATTCCAGCAAATGGAGAAATATCATTCTAAATATCATTCTAAATATCATCTACTAAATTTGTATAAGATGCTTACTATTAAATTGAGAATAAAGTTCTTGCGGAAATTTTAATTTTTTATTTCAAATGTATTTTTAAATAAGTTTTCGTTATCTTTACTCTATGTATTTCATTTAAAAGAGCGTTTTTCGCTCTATTTAATCCTTTAAATTAAAATTGCTTTAAAACAGTTGTGTCTTCTTTTCAGAATGTTGATATCAACGAAGCGTTTGGCCCAAGAACCACTACTAAACGCACAACACAATGGTGGTTTACAAAATTTCGTGGCGGGGACGAGAGTCTTGAAGAGGATGAGCGTAGTGGTCGGCCATCGGATGTTGACAATGACTTAGTAAGAATTTTAGTCGAAGATAATCCACGCAAAACTGTTCGAGAACTTGCTTCTGAATTAGACATACGACGATTTCCAACCACTTGAGAGAGATTGGAAAAACAAAACTTAATAAATGGCTACCTCACGAATTGAATGACAACCAAAAGAAATGCTGTTATGAAGTGTCATCTTCCCTTCTTTTATGTAACAAGAACGACCCGTTTCTCGACCGGGTTGTGACTTGAAATGAAAAGTGGGTTCTTTACGACGCACAGCTCAGTAGCTTGACGCCGACTAAACTCAACAACACTTCCGAAGCCAGAGTTGCACCAAAAGAAGGTCATGCTGACACTTTGGTTGACTCCGACCGGTCTCATCCATTAATAAATTTTGAATGCAGGCAAAACCATTACAGCGGCGGAGTAATGTCAACAAATGGATGAAATATTCCAGAAACTTCGACAACAGCATCCAGCATTAGTCAACAGAAATGGCCTAATTCTCCTCCACGCCAATGCCCGACAGCACGTATCTAAACCGGACCTGCAGAAGTTGAACGAATTGGGCTACAAAACTGTCTCATCCACCATATTCTCAAGACCTCTCACCTACCAACTACCACCTTTTCACGCATCTTGACAATTTTCTGCATGAGAAATGCTTAAAAACCTAAGCGATATCAAAACCGCCTTCTGCGATTTAATTTTCACGAGAACACAAGATTCTTACGTTATTGGCACAAATGCACTTGCTTTGCATTGGCAAAAGTGTATTTATTCTGACGGTGCTTATTTCGATCAATAAATTCTTGCTTGTTCATCTGAATTCAAAAGTTAAAAACCGCAAGAAGTTTCTTGTCAACCTCATAGTTGCTTTACAATCATCAGTTAGTTCAGTTCTATAAATATGTATTTAATAAATCAACTTATTGTAAAAATCTTCAATATAAAAGAATACTAACCACAGACATATTTATACAGAGTTGTAAAAAGGCCACTGAGTCAGTTTAATTTGAATAGATTCTTTATTTTTTATGGTACCTTAATGGATTTTTAACATAATATGACGAAAACAACGAAGTTTTGTTTGCAATAAATAAATAAATAAGATATAATAATTGTAGTAATATCATAGAATACTTTCATACGCGCAAGAGTTGTGGCCCCTGGCGTATGAATATATACGAGGTTATCACTAGCAGTATCAGAATTTTTGTAGGAATTTTTGACACCCCTAACACGAAACTGCGAATACAATATAAAAATCTCGTAATTTCTCTGTTAAAAGTGGGTTATTTATTTTCTTTATGGATTATACTTCCAAAATAAACTATTACAGTTGTTTTAAAAGTAATAAAAATATTTTTATTTTTTTTTTAAAACAGTAATGAATTTTCCGAACTCAATATTTTTCAATTTTTAAACTCAATATTTTTAAATTTTTAAATTTTAAAAATCTATCAAAATTTTTCTATTGATTCTATTTTTACGATATTTTCAGGGTCAATGTGAAATTTTATGTTCTTTCCAATAAACCGAATATAATATTTTAGACAAACGTTTTTTTTAAATTCACGCCCCCCCATTTTCACGCCCCCCCCCATTTTCACGCCCCCCCCATTTTGAAATGTCTATTAAAAAGTAAATAATTAATTTATGTTTAATAGGTTTATATATCACAAATTGAAGAGAAAAGGTCAATAAATAATATATTCAAATTTAAAACAAAAAAAAAATCAGTTTTTTAGAAATTTACCTGTAAAGTCCGAAGTTTAAAACCTTATTTTATAAGAACACATTTTTTCTTTTTGTCTTTTTTTTTTTTTTTTTAATGAAACCTTGGTCCTTGCTCCTTTAATTGAAAAAAAAATTAGGGCTTGAATTACATTTTTCGAGGAGTTATAAGCTTAGAAAGATAGGGGGTCGAATAATTTACGCCTCTCATTTTGAAATGTCTATTAAAAAGTAAATAATTAATTTATGTTTAATAGGTTTATATATCACAAATTGAAGAGAAAAGGTCAATAAATAATATATTCAAATTTAAAACAAAAAAAAAAATCAGTTTTTTAGAAATTTACCTGTAAAGTCCGAAGTTTAAAACCTTTTTTAAAAAAAAAAAACACATTGTTTTGTTTTGTTTTTTTTTAAATAAAACCTTGGTCCTTACTCCTTTAATTGAAAAAAAAAATTAGGGCTTGAATTACATTTTTCGAGGAGTTATAAGCTTGGAAAGATGGGGTGGAATTATTCACTATTTTCACGAAATTTCTGACACTGCTAGGTTATCACTTCCCGTTCGGACATCGGCTAGTCAACTTGTGTATATCTTTTCCTTATGTATATATGTATTAATAAACCATTTGTTCATATAAACGTATCTGCTATAATTCAAGCATCAACACACCCACACCCACATACCAATTCAACATGGTGCCAGCAATGAGGATGCTAAAAAGAAAAATTACTTTAAAAAAACAAAACAAAAAAAAAAACAAGACGTGACGGAAAAAAAATAACAACGGAAAACAAACATTCTTTTGAAAATATCTCGTCTGGAATCCGAAAAAAACAAAAAAACAAGAAAAAAAAAACACATTTTTCACAGAATACAAATATTCATCAGGTATTTGGATTCACTTTTCTTTTTTTTTTTTCTCCATGTAACTTCTCGTATTTTTGGCGCCATTTTTTAAAAACTTGTTGTTACTGCTACTATCTCTTTTTGTTATTACTGCCTATATTACGATGTCTCGAAACGATATCCCCTCAATGAACTGGCAAACAGAAAACCCGGCCGAAACCTTCCAACTTTTCAAACAACGAATGCAACTGTATTTTATTCTTAATAAAATAAAAACAGAACAACAAATAAGTTATATTTTATTGCAAATCGGGGATGAGGGGCTAAGAAGATTTAATACCTGGACATTATCGGAAGAAGAAAAAAACTCTCCGGAATTTATATTTAATCGATTCATAGAACAGCTCGAGCCAAAAGAGAATTTTAGAGTGAATCGATTAACTACAGACAAAAGCAAGATGAATCGTTGGATGATTTCGTAAATAGATGTAGACGACACACACAAAAATCTTCATTATGCGAATCTGATCAACAACAACGCATAATAGAACTTATTATCTCCAGCACTCCAATTGTAGATTTCCAAAAAAAGTTGTTGGGAAAAGACAATACCCTAACATTAGAAGAAGCTCTTCGCATCGGAAAAGTGTATGAAGCTTCTAACATGCATCTAAAACAACTCAGGGTTATGTTAAATAGCAACGGAAATAGTAGCACCACTATCCAGACGATAAGAACATCAAAAAGCTCTAAGAAATTTAATAACTGTTTTAATTGTGGGAGAAGCAATGAAGTTCGTCGTCAAGCTTGCCCAGCATATGGATCAAAATGCAAAACATGTGGTAAAGATAACCACTGGGCAGCAGTTTGTTTATCAAGTAAAACAAAACCACAGCAAAGATCGAAGTCACGAAGCAGAGACTACAAAAAATCAAAGCCGGAGTATCAACCACAATATCGAAGAGACCAGTCCAAGAAAAGATGGCTCATCCAAGCTGATGCAATATGCAATACTCAAGGAATAGATGAAGAACTTGAAAGCCTTACTTTTAACATTAAAACGTTCTCTATCACCCAGAGAGACGAAGCTTTTGTTTATGTAAATATTAAATTACCTAACAGAAACGGAGTCCACAGGTTGAGGGTGAAAATTGATACAGGAGTCCAAGGTAACACATTACCAGTCTCTACATATCGATCGTAGAATGTTCCCGGAGAAATTAGATGCTTATGGTTTCCCAAACATAGAAAACAAAGCAAGGAAAAACAAACTAATAGCAAATAATGGTACTCCAATAAAATGCTATGGTAGCATCAATATTTCATGCAAATACAATGGAACAGACTGGCACAACAGTGTTTTTTACATTGCAGACGTACAAGGGCCAGCAGTTCTAGGATTACCTTCACTAGAACAACTCAAATTAGTCACCCTTCACTGCACGATCAGGAAAGAGCATAGACATCAGCCTCCTGCTGCAACACCAGTCAATACAATAAAAGACCTGATGCAGATGCACCCAGATCAGTTTGATAAAATTGGTTCCATGCCAGGGTCTGTGCGACTATTACTCAACAAAGGCATATCATCGCACATCGATGCACCTAGAAAAACACCAATTGCTCTAAAAGACAAGATAAAGCCGGAACTTGATAACATGATCAAGAAATGTTCAATATGTCAAGAAAATCTTCCAGCACAACCAAAGGAAACTCTACAACCACATGACATCCCCAGCAGAGCATGGGAAGTTGTTGGAACTGACTTATTTCACTGTAATGATCAAGAATATCTAATAATTGCTGATTACTACAGCAAATTTCCAATTATAAGGAAAATGACTAGCTTAACTACAAGCAACATGGTCATCTCAGCAATGAAACAGATTTTCTCTGCGCATGGTATTCCCACCAGAGTCAGTAGTGACAACGGACCACAATATTCCAATGGAGCATTCAGAGAATTTGCCTAACAATGGCAATTTGACCACATAACGTCATCCCCAAATTTCCCAAAATCTAATGGTTTTGTTGAGCGTCAAATCCAAACAGTTAAAAGAACACTAATCAAGGCAAAGCAAGCAGGCAGAGACCCTAATTTAGCAATGCTATGCCTACGAACAACACCAATCAGCGCAAGTTACCAACCCCTGGTGAACTTTTAAATAACCGCATTATGGGATCAAACATAATTCCGAAAATTACAAATCCCAGATTTCCCAACCCTTACCATATCCATGAACAAATAGAACATAGACAGGATATGCAGAAAATGTATCATGACAAAACAGCTCATGATTTACCAGAACTTGTCCCTGGACAAAATGTTCGAATGCTAGATAATCAAACAGGGAAATGGAAACCAGCAACAGTTTAAAGTAAACGTGAAGAACCCAGATCATACATTCTTCAACTCCCAGATGGATCTTCAAAAAGACGAAACAGAGTCCAAATAAGGGCGACTGAAACATCTACCCATAAACACGTCATCACAAAGTGAACACACTATCACAAACAATAGCTTACACCAACTAGCACGAAAACAAACAACATATAATACAAAATTTGGCCGTGAAATACATAGGCCAAAAAGATATAAATAACATATGTACTGGTGTATATAGCAGACATTTGAACAATGTTTTTTATCTATCTGGTAAGAGAGATGTAGTAATATCATAGAATTACTTTCATACGCGCAAGAGTTGTGGCCCTTGGCGTATGAATATATACGAGGTTCTCACTTCCCGTTCGGACATGGGCTAGTCAACGTGTGTATATCTTTTCCTTATGTATATATGTATTAATAAATCATTTGTTCATATAAACGTCTCTGCTATAATTCAAGCATCAACACACCCACACCCACATACCAATACAACAATAATCAACACGAAAATAATATATTATTTCCAAACCTATATGACGTAATATTGGCTAGATTTCTTCCAACACCAAGCCAATATTCATATTGAGCCAAACGAGTTGCTTTCTACCGCATTTCTTGTTACTCTCAACGGAATTGATAATCCAGCCTTAATTAAAACAGCTATTAGCTTATTGTTGTAGACCCGTTCTAGGAGTCACAAATGAAAGAAACCACAAGTAGTGTAAAGTGTATGAAACATGATATGTATTTATCATAAAGAATACAGAAGCCACTAAAGTGGTATGTGAGGAATGTGTTCGTAGCATGCGATTAAACATGGTATGAATGTCTCCATTTAGTCCCTGAAACCAGTGTTATTCATAGGACTTAGTTCTTAAATAGGGGTGATTTGTACTCCACAACACCCCTCCCGAGCTTTTCATTCCCCTGGAATGATTGTATAGCTCTTTTTCCTGGGGTTGATCTCTATCGGGTCGTTCATTTTACTTTTTCTGGAAGATCAGCGTTGTCCGGCTGCTTGTGACATTACCAAGTCGAACGTGTCATATATCTGGTCCATTACCTCTTGTTCCGTAGGAAGTTGTCTTTCGTCATCTATGATACGTTTCCGAATTGGGTTTAACTTCATCCAGCAATTCGAATCTCGCCTTTATTTTTGTGCAGTAGCCAAGCTTTTCAGAGAAAACACTTGGAAAGAATTTTTTAGGTATTTTTTGAGTTTGTCAGCTTCGACCGTAAGGTTTTCGACTTTGTGGCAAAAATCACTCATTGGCTAGTCCCATAATTCAAATTCCATAAACCAATCGGTCCCGAATAAGTTCGTTGCGTTCCTTAGAACAAACACTTAGTTTTTTTTGTCGTTCTTTTTAGTGACACATTAATAACTACTTCATCCTCAAAATTTATTTTTTCACCAGTTACCGATCTTGCGACTTTATTTGTCTTTGTCATTGTGGGCTTTCCTATTCTCTTCCACGTGTGAAAATTTATAATTGATAAATCCGACCCTGAATCGAGCTGCAGTTTCACTTCTTTATTTCTGATTCTCACCGTAACATGTTTCCTTATGTTATCTGTTGGTGAAGGGTCCAATTTTGCTGTTTTTATGTAGCTCTTTTTTGCTACTTTTGCTCTGCAATATGAGGCCTTGTGCTCTGCTCGCTTGCATAGGTCGCATGTTATTTTCCTTTTGTACTGACATGCATTGTACCTATAAGGTCTTCCACATTTGCTACAAGGGGTCCTAGGATTTTGTCTATCCTGATAATTTTGTGAAGGGTTCATTTTTCCTCTTGGTTGGTAATTGCTGGCGTTTGGGTGTCCTTTATTTTTGAAGCGTATTTTTTTAATGTGAGAGATACCAGCTTCCTCTATGTTTCGGGAATCTTGCTTCATTGCCTCGAACAGCTGACGATCTTCAGCCAGTTTCTGAAGCGTCAAAGCAGATTCTAATTCCAATTTATTTATAGCACGACGTCTTATATCGACGTCTTTTGTGGCTATCAAACTTGCTGAATATTAAGCATTTGAAATTGTTTATAAAACAAATAAATAAATTAAATAAACATGAATATACATAAACGATCACACACACACACACAC
The DNA here is from genome assembly GCF_053919585.1 of Euprymna scolopes. Lineage (NCBI taxonomy): Eukaryota > Metazoa > Mollusca > Cephalopoda > Sepiida > Sepiolidae > Euprymna > Euprymna scolopes. The sequence continues at coordinate 138,542,763 of NC_136484.1, forward strand.
ACACACACACACACACACACACACACATATATATATATATGTGTGTGTGTATATATATATATATGTGTGTACACATATGTATATTTATATAAAAAAAATGTCTGCCTTAAACCACTAAACTAATTTTAAAACAGATCCTTTGTTCGATAAAATGCATGCCCATTGGCTGATAGGAAGGTGTGTGGTGGATACTAGAAAGCTGATTGGCTAACTAAAATCCTCGACAGAAGAGAGCCATATAAAAACGATAAACAACCACAGAATTCGCGCATAAGCCTGACGAATCCTAGAGTGGATGAAACGCCGAATATTCAGTGTAGCTTAATCGACATATATATTTTATAAATTACTATATATATATATATATATATATATATATATATATATATATATATATATATATATATTGAAATCGCAACTTTATAATATATAAAAATAGATATACCATTAACTCTATAATAATATATACGAAATCTACAAGGATTAAAATGTCATATTTAAGCGTACGTTACGACCGGCCTACGCCAAGCGCCCCTGCTAGCTTAGATAAAAACTTTTACAGTTTTAACAAAAAATTTACAATAATATCAGAGCGTCTCCATTCACGCTGAACATCTGCAGAATGCAAACATCAATATATTATATATGAATGAGTTCGCTGTGGTATTTCCATAGGCCTCGTTAATAATAAAATAAATCTATCTATAAATCTATAAAAGTGAAAATGTGTGTGTGTGTGGGGGGGGGTGTACCAGTGTACATTTCTCTACACAATAAATCTGTCCACTTTTGGTCTAGAGACTCGAGATTTGACATAAGGAGTATTGAGATTTGGGAAAATCGTTTTAATCCGTTTTCGGCCAGAAATTTGGCTGTAAAGGGGGCAAAGTTCAATTATTTAACCTTGAAAACTCCTCCGTCAATTTTCGGTCTAAACACTTGAAATATTAGGTGTAGGTTACTTGGACATGGATCAAACTTGTAAATTTGATTTGAGCCCAAAGAAATAAATGTTAAGGGGTAAAAATTGGGGTCAAAGTCTGCAGTCTCTACCAAATTACTCAGACAATTTCTGGTCTAAACATTTGAAATTTTACATAAAGGTTATTTAGAGATAGGAAAAGCTTTGTAATCGGTTTGGGTCGAAAATTTGAGCTGCCAAGGGGTCAAAGTTCCAAAGATTTTACCTTTGCAGTATCTAGCAAACTACTCAGCCAATTTATTATTTAAACATATGAAACTTATACAGAACGGGTATTCAGACATGCAGCAAGCATTTTAATCAGTTTTGGGGCAAAAATTTGGTTGCTAAAAGGTCAAAGTTGAAAGAGTTGACCTTTGCAGATTCTATCAAATGCCTCCTCCAATTTTGGGTCTAAAGACTTGGAATTTTAGATGTAGGTAACTTGGATATGGATAAAACTTTGTATTTTTTTAGACCAAAATAATAAATATTAAGGGTTCCAAATTAGGTTCAAAGTTAAAAAAATTGACCTCTGCGGTCTCTACAAAATTGCTCAGACTAATTGTGGTCTAAACATTTGAAATCTTACATAAAGTGTATTCATACGTAGGGCAAGGTTTGAACTGTACATAATGCAAAGCCGGGCTGAACTGCTAGTAAATAAATAAATAAATGAACTCAGACTTTCTTTTTCTAATCTAGAACGGTATCGGGCAAATATGAGTCATAGGAAAAAAATCCATTTTATATGTTGCCTTTAAAACATTGAATGCAGACAAATCGAACATATTTATTCTATTTGACGCACATTTTAGACATATACATATATATATATATATATATATATATATTTATATATATATATTACACACACACACACACACACACACACATATATATATATGTGTGTGTGTGTGTGTGTGTGTGTGTGTGTGTGTGTGTGTGTGTCTGTGCAAACACATTTGCAACAGCTGTTAGACTTTCAAATGTTTCATCTAAGAACCTCGATTTTTCAGTTGATTATGCGATCCATGTGTTGCCACCTCAATTTCACTAATAACCTATATTTTACGCTTTGGAATTTTTGGGAAGAGGATTCGTATTATTCGGACTATTTTTCTAGTCTCCATAGCTATTTTGAAAATACTACGACCGGTGTAACCTTCAACCTTTTCCAGTTGCATTTTTTTTTTTAAACTGGAGAACCTTGTAAATTTCAAGGTATCTAACAATACTGAATTTTGAATTCAACTCTTTAATTAATTGATAGGGCCAGATTGTTCTCATCCCGTCAATAATATCATTTGTCTATATAGACATATAGCTTATTGTTTATTAACGTTGGTTAGCAATCTTCTGATGGATGTCTTCACATCACAGGCATTAATGTCAAAGGAGAAAGTAAATCCTAAGCTAAACGTTTTGGTCCTGGATATGACCTTAAACTATATCCGATGGTGAGGCCCCAGCTTGCGGGATTTGGGGAGTGTGGAGCCACCCTTTAATTGCTATTGCTCCCAGGTCCTCTCTGACCCGGAGTGGTAGTGCCTGTTAGGGTCCCAACTATGGGTTCAATAGAAACTGACTAGAAAAAAACAAAAACAAATATATTCTATTAAAAATTTTTTCTTCAAAATCACTGGATTCGGCATTAAATAACCTGAAAAAGGGTTGATATGCCGTAAAACAAAAACACCCAACCAATCTTCTGATGGTTGAAAGTTCAATCTTTATTCCAGTGATAATAACTAAGAATCCATGGGTTTTGTTCAGTCGTGAGAGGTAATGAATACTTCCTATAAGGGTTGCTACAAGTATCATTGTGAAGCAAAAGTTGTCGCAATCATCAACCACACCTTTCTTGAATCGACACTGCCTAAATCCAGTGGCAAGAATAAGTCCAGGATGACTGTAAAAAAATGTAGATATAGGGACAGATAATACCTACTTATATATAAAAGGCACTTTGTGTGTGATAGTTCGTTTCCTATAAATTCCGAAAAGGTTGGACAGATTTTTTGAAATTTCACACTAACGGACCTTGTTTGCCTGAGAATGTTTTAGGTAGGTTTTGTATCGGAATACCTCCGATAATTATTAAAAATCGATAAGCAAAAGAAATCCTATTAAAAAATAGCAGTCCGATTTTGACCAAAGTTAACGCAGTTATACAACTGTTGTGGTTGCAAGGTTGAACAATAATTAGTAAGGAAATACAATGAAGACGCAAACAACAAGATAACGCAATAATAAGTGTATTAAAGAAAAGGTATATTTACAATATGTACAAATGACGGTGTCTTGGTGGGAGGACATGTACGCTCTTCGGCGTCACTTCTGGTGGCATTTGAGTAAGACACACCAAGGCCAACCTAGGCTTGCCATTTATAGTGTTATGTTATTCGCATATGCAAATAAGTGGTTGCCACCACAACACCCCCCTCCCAAGATTTGAAGTCACACAGATTTCAATATCTTTTTCTTTTTGGGTTTACCATTAATGATTCATTCACTTGAGTTGAAACTTCTCTTTAGCGTAAAATCCATTTGCTCGTCAACACTTTGCATTCCTTAAAAAAAATGGTCAACCTTTGCGTTGTACTTTTTTTTTTTTTTTTTTTTAAATAGTTCTTCGTCAAACTGTTATATTTGACGCTTCATATCTCGTCACCAACTGTTGTGGCTGCAAGGTTGAACAATAATTAGTAAGGAAATACAATGAAGACGCAAACAACAAGATAACGCGATAATAAGTGTATCAAAGAAAAGGTATATTTACAATATGTACAAATGACGGTGTCGAGTCAGAGAGTCTTGGTGGGAGGACATATACGCTCTTCGGCGTCACTTCTGGTGGCATTTGAGTAAGACACACCAAGGCCAACCTAGGCTTGCCATTTATAGTGTTATGTTATTCGCATATGCAAATAAGTGGTTGCCACCACAACAACAACCTAACATCACAATTTGATAAATTTTATCGCTGCACAAATCGAAGGATCCGTTGTATAAAATTAACAGTAGGTTTTTTTATAAGCGAGGGGCGCGTTCGAAATGAATGTTTCTGTTGAAAGCACAATTGAACCATGATACTTGATTTTTGCATTTGAAACTTTAATTCAAGTCAGTATATAAAAATAATTTCATAAAATCAATAGCAGGTTCTCTACATTGCAATGTATACTACAATGAATTGTGGACTAAGTCACTGCGGGGAAGCTTCCTCCTGGGACATCGCGGTGAATTCTCGATTAGAGCAGGCAATCGAGCAATTTGATTGACGAATGGGTGATTTCACGGATTTCGATGAAAATTAAACTATTAGAAATGTGGAACATTCGTTAATCCTCATTCAATCACGGGCAACGTCGGGTTTCTCTGCTAGTATGTTATACAGAGTGTCTATAAAGTCCGTGTGCACTTAAAAAATCCTAATTTATTAGCATTTGTAACAGAAACAGTCTATAAAAAATGCTATAAAGTGTCATGTATCTGGTTTTAAGTATTGTTATTGAATAATTGATCACCACAAAATTTGAAACAATTTTTAGATTTTGCAGAATTAATTTGAGCCATGGCTTCAACTGGTTGGCTGAACTGATTTTTATGTGAAAACAATTGTGTATGCAACCAAACTTAGTTCATTTGAAGATTTGAAATGTCATTCCATGCATTGCTGTAAATCAATTGGCAAATGTTTTTCATAAACTCAAAATCGTACTACCGTTTGCATTACTAATGATGAATGACATGTGGAAACTTAAAGAAAATTTCAATAAAACTTTAAAACATTCATATATCAATACGATAGCGTGTGTCTTATTTTGTATGTAATGCTTACATCTTTTTTCTTTCGAGTGACTGTCATTTAATTGTTATGAGCTTCCATTTCTTGTAATAAATAATTTATTTTACCAAGAATTCTTCATAAGTTTTGGTTTCGGTTTCGATTATAGCTGACGGCACTCAAGTCATCTATTTTTTTTTAATAAATAATTTTACCGTCCCTGATAGCTTAGATAAATACTTTTGTAGTTTTAACAAAAGCGCTACAATGATATCAGGTCGTCTCCATTTACGCTAAACATTCACAGAATGCCAACATCAATATATTACATATGAAAGAGTCAGCTGTGGAATTTCCACAGGTCCCGTTAGTATAGTTTAATTTCTTTCTAATCGATTTTATACATTATTTTTTTATCGCAAATACAAATAAACATAACATTTTGAAGTGCACACACACTTTATGAACACCATGTATATATTTTTACCCCGTGACAAAGTTAGACATATGGTTAGTTTTAAAAGTGCGAGTTTATCCAACTTCCAGAAAGAGATACTCTGAATAGGACAAAAATAAAAATATCCCGACAGAACAAATACTACGCTGAATTATTTATTTGATTGTTGGAAAAATGGCTGAATCATTCTACTTCTACAGTAGATATCATATTGCTGATGCAATCCTCTACTTGTATAAGAGCCAAATACGTCTAGAATGATGTACTGTGGCCATATCTGGGCAAGAGCTGCTCAGCGGGCCCTATCCGACCTACGAAAGAGACGTTGCGAGCCTGTCTCTGCTCTATCGTTTTTTATTTCATGGCAAGTGCTCGTTTAGGCTGCAATCTTTGGTACCCCTTATCAAACTTTCACAAAAAAAAACACTCGACTAGCTACAACCACTATCAACAATTCCTCCATTCTCTATTTGGGCATAAATCTAAACGCAGATTACATGAACAACGCTTCTTTCATAAAACTGCCCGCTTCTGGAACTTTGTTCAGCTGGCCTGCTTTCCGGCTGACTAAATATGATAGTTTTAAAGTTTCTGTCGAGCAGTCTCCTTAAATAATAAAATTTTGTCCAATTTCCATCATTAACAATTACTAAGCTACCACCTTACACTCATTATCGCTTTTCGTTGAGTGGTCTTCATGTCTTGATAAGCGGTGATTCCCTTGTAAAAATTTTTTTTTTAATGTTACAAATTAGACACAAGGTATTAAAAATGTGAAGAGCGAAGGGCAAGGGTTGTTGGCCATCCTCTGTCTATCCAACTCTTTCATATATTTTGACTCATTTGTCCAAGCATTGTTTCTTTCTATATTTGATCACGTGTGAAACATTTTCACTTTAACAGTCACCACAATACTACATTTATTCAATGGGCGGCTCTACTTCAATATATATCCAATGGTTTTAAAGGATATGATATAATCACGTAAACATCGGGTTACATTTGATCATCGAAGTTAAATGACGATGTTGAGACTGGCTTAGTATCTGATGGGTAAGCTTTCGGGAATTAAAGATGTTGTATGAAGAACACAATTAACCCCTCCTACAAAAATTTACAGCTTAGAAGATATGCTTCCCAAGTACTTCAGAACAGATTACTAATCCACAGGGGAGAATTTGAATGTCCGAATTTCTTCAGAATAGAAATTTGTCAGAATAATTTGGGGTGGGGATACTCTCCCCTTACATGTAAACCCTGACCAAATATTTAAAATAACATAATGTTCAAAATTAGACAAGTAATGACGAAGTAGACTCAGGAAAGTAGAAAAAGTATAAATGCGCGCAGTGTAAAATGGGGTCGTAAGAGGTCTCATCGAATAGGAGGTAAAATTTGAGCTACTTCCTCTGTAGGTTATGACAATGATGTTGCGCTCCTAGGAATAAATGTCATGTTATAATATTACAGAATAATGTGTCTGTAATGGAGTTCTATAGTTATATAAGGTAATGGCTAATAGTATAAACATAAAAAAATGTTATGTGCCATCTGTTGGTGTAAACCTACGGTATTTTTGGTCCAGCGGGGAAAAATTGCACTTCTTTTATTATATACAAGATAACACAATATTGAAAATAACGCAATATTCATAATAACATAATATTCAAAATAACACAATATTTAAAATAACATAATATTCAAAATAACACAATATTCAAAATAACATAATATTCAAAATAACATAATATTCAAAATAACATAATATTAAAAATAACACAATATTAAAAATAACACAATATTCAAAATAACATAATATTCAAAATAACATAATATTCAAAATAACATAATATTAAAAATAACATAATATTAAAAATAACATAATATTCAAAATAACGTAATATTAAAAATAACACAATATTCAAAATAACATAATATTAAAAATAACATAATATTCAAAATAACATAATATTAAAAAGACATAACATTCAAAATAATACAATATTCAAAAGAATACAATATTAAAATAATAGTATACGAAGCACAAATAAGATCCTCTCGGTATGGCTACCCTAACTTTAGCGTAAACGATGAATGGTGCACCATTTCCAAGCGATGTAAATTCAAGTAACTCGCTAAATATTATACTCCACCAGACTAGATTAATTTTTGTCCTGGAATCCGGTAAAACCAAGAGATCACAAAAAAAAATATACTATAATATAGTTAACATGTTATTTTGGGAAAATTAACTTGTTTTGTAAATTTTTTTTTTACTAATTTAACTGTTTGTAGAAGTAAAGACAAACTATAATTGAATACTCGTATATCTATGTATCCTAGATGGAGGTCAACTATTAACCCCTAGAAAGAGGGTCTTGATTTCTGGAAAATTATTTAGTAAAGTAAAATAAAATAAATTCCACACAGATGTTGACGCACAAGAACAACCACTCCCTGGGCGAAAGTTCTATTCTCAGTCATGCGGTGAAGCTCTCCATAGACATTGTGTATTTCTTTTTCCTCCCGTCCATCTGTCTATCTTCCTTTAAACTAAATGCATTTTGACCCAGTTTCCAAGCATTATTTATTTCGGGTTTTTTTTCACTTTGATCCCAGCCTTAAAGGCGGCAAATCTTATATACGTAAAAGATAAGCATTTTGTATGCATTGAACATTTGTACTTGCACTCCTCCTTCTCCCTATACATCTATCAACTATCATACAGTGTAAAGTTTTTTGTTTGTTTGTTTTGTTTTTTATTTTTCCGTGCGACACTTTGGTCAGTTTGAGGTTGGGTTCCAGCTGCGAAGGTACTTAAATGTAGGCCAATAATTATGGCCGTGAAATTGCCATGATAAAATAAAAACAAACCTAGCAACAAACAAAAAAACAAAACAAAAAAAAAAAACAAAACACTCACACATTTCGAAAACAAAGAAATACACAAATCGTGTGGCCTTATAAGGCGAAGAGAAATGACATCAACAAAGTTGTGCCTGCTTGGTCATCAACAGAAGCGATTGGCTTTCGCACATCTTCATATAAGGAACGTCATAGTGTGCATAAAACTTTATCAGAGCGTCACTTCATATTTATTCAGATTTTGCTAAATAAAAACAACTTGTAAACTGGTTTGTTTGCTTGTGTGTGTGTGTGTGTGTGTGTATATATATATATGTATATATATATGTATATGTGTGTATATAACTACTTAATTTACTCACATAAAATTAATATACGAAAGTATAGATTTATGCGTAAACTTTAAGTATTTACTTCAAAAGTGCTCAATACGTAGGTAGAACTAGTTAGTAAGTTATAAAATATATATGGCGATTAAGCTACACTGAATATTCTGCGTTTCATCCACTCTAGGACTCTTCAGGCTTATGCCTGGTATATATATATATATATATATATATATATATATATATATATATATATATATGTGTGTGTGTGTGTGTGTGTGTGTGTGTGTGTGTGTATAATCTATATATTTATAAAAGTGAAATTGTCTGTGTGTCTGTCTGAGTGTGTACATTTCCCTACGAAGTTACTCTTTCAATTTCCAGTCTACAAACTCGAGAGTTGACATAGGGGGTATTGAGATTGGAGAAAATCTCTTTAATCAGTTTTCGGCCAGAAATTTGGCTGTCAAGAGGTCAAAGTTCAACGATTTGACCTTTGAAAACTCTACCAAACTCCTCCGCAAATTTGGGATCCAAACACTTGAAATTTTAGATGGACATGGATTAAACTTTTTAACTTGATTTGAGCTCAAAACAATAAATGTTAAGGGGTCAAAGTTTAAAACATTTGATCTTTGCTATCTCTAGCAAACTATTCAGCCAAATTTGGGTCTAAACATTTGAAATTTTACATAAAGAGTATTTAGACACGCAGCAAGCTTTTAAATCAGTTTTTGAGCGAAAATTTGGCTGCCAAGAGGTAGAAGTTGAAAGAGTTGACCATTGCAGACTCTACCAAACTTCACCGCCAATTTTTGGTCTAAACATTTGAAATTTTAGATGTAAGTTACTTAGACATAAGTTAAACTTTTTAATATATTATACATATACACACAAGTTATAAACAGTATACAGTGCCTGAGCAAAGCCGGGCTGAAATGCTAGGAGTTTAGGAAGAATAAATTGTTTGTGAGTAATGTCGAAACCAATTCAGGTGACCGAAATAAGATTTGACTAATATTTAAATATTTTATGATAAAAATGGAATAGTTAAACTATTTGATATTATTTTCTGTCACTGTCCTTGTCCACCTTTAAGTTATTGATTTCTTTTATATCAAAGTTTTTTAAAACACACACCCATACCCACACATATATATATATATATTTATTTTTTCAAAGGTAAACCGTTACATTTGGTCGCTACAATATATATAACTAGACGTCCGGCGTTGCTCGGTCGAATAATACGCTTAAACATGATATTTTAATTTATGCCGATTGCGTATTTATTATCATAGAATCAATCCTCTATTGATTATTATATATTACGAAGAATAATTTGCCCAGAGACTAATTCGCAGAACAATTTAAAAATTAAATAATAATAATAATAATGATAAGGTCGTTCTTTAAATCCAGTCTTTGTTTGTTTACAATATCCCGTAAGCTGATATTTCGGCTTGACAATGAATGCCCTTGAAAAGTGACTTTTTATTAATGTTTAATTTTAAAATATACAAGCGAAGAAATAATTTGCGGCGATTTTAAATGGTGCTTCTTCTGTTATCGGAAATTGAACTCATTAATAAGTAAAATAAAATCGTGAACTACGCCTGGGCATTAACAGGGGATCATTCGATCTGTAGGTGAATGCTCTACCAGTTAGTTATACCTCCAGATTTGAAATAATTTTTTTTAAAGAATCATGATTTGCTGAAATATAATTATCTTCCTTTGCCGGTATAAAAATTATATTTTTATCAATAACAGAGAAAAGCTATTTTTAAGATCTGATTTTTTTCGATTTTCGATACTTATCGGAGAAATTCACGCACAAAACATATCTAAGAACACTGCCAGATATATAAGTAAACATGGTGTTAAGTTTGCAAAAGATAGGCTCAGCCGTTTCGGAATCTATGAGAAAAGGAACTCTCTCTCACACACACATACACACACAAAGTGACTTTTATATAATAGAGGAGATTTTGGACAATTTGATGACTTTCTACTTCAGCACAAATAGATATATATATATACAAAATGGGGGTGTTGGTGGTGCAAAAATAGATATATGGTATTGCAATATTATTGAAATTTGCTGTATATAATATTGAAGTAAAAGCAGCGTATCTTAAAATAAAAATTCATGTGCTGTTAGTGATTTCTTTTTATTACAAGCATACGCATTTAGTAATTTCCTTTCAATTAAAATTCTTATTTTTTAAAATTATTTCCTTTTAATATTTCAGTTAAAATTGCAAGTAATCGAAATACCTGAGGGACCAGGGCTTCTTATTACATGTTTCTTATTACGTGTTTATACAACATTCGTCTGTTCATATAATTAATAACTGCTGTGAATAATGTTATTATTGTATATCTAATTTTGCATCAGCTGTTATAGATTGCAACATTGTTCCTTTAATAAACGTTACCTTCACACACACACACACACACACACACACACACACACACACACACACACACACAAATAAATATATATACAGTTATATATATATATATATATATATTAATAACTTTATATACATATATATGTGTATATATATATCTATATATCTATAAAAGTGAAAGTGTCTGTCTGTCTGTGTGTGTCTGTGTGTCTGTGTGTGTACATTTTCCTACACAATGACTCTGTCAATTTTTAGTCTACAGACTCGAAATTTGATATACAGGGTACTGAGATTTGGAAAAATCTATGTGATCGGTTTTCGGCCAACAATTTGACTGTTAAGGGGTGAAAGTTAAACCTGTTAACCTTTGAGAACTCTACCAGCCCAAAACAATAAATTTTAAGGGGTCATAATAGGGGTCAAAGTTAAAAACATTGACCTTTTTTTTATTTTTGGTCAGCATACACCTCCAAACACCCGAGCAACGCCGGGCACCTATGCTAGTATATCTATAAAAGTGAACTTGTCTGTGTATTTGTGTGTCTATGTGTCTGTGTGACTGTGTGTACAGTTCCCTACGCAATAACTCTCTCAATTTTAAGTCTACAGATTCGAAATTTGATATACAGGGTACTGAGATTTGGGAAAATCTTTGGGATCGGTTTGAGTCCAAAACAGTAAATGTTAAGGGGTCATAATAGGGGGTTAAATTAAAAAGAATTGACCGTTGTGTGTGTGTGTGTGTGTGTTTTTTTTTTTTGCTCAACATACACCTCCAAACACCCAGGCAACGCCGGGGTGAAATACTAGTATATATATATATATATATATATATATATATATATATATATATATATATATATATATATATATATATCAAAATGAAAGTTTTGTAAGTCAATCCAACGCAGGTTCGTTTAAAAAAAAAAAAAAAAAAAAAATTTGTTCATGAAACGACTTAATCACGTCTTCGTCAGGATAGACGTGCTTTTTTGTTTTTTTTTTCATCTTTCTTATCCCTCGTTGCATGATGCATGATTACGTTGAAAAGTTAGATTTATAAACAAATAATATTTGTTTATTATCATTTTTTTTAGTTTGCTTACTTAATTGGCTTACTAAACTTATATTTTGAATTTGCATTTAAACAAGATTTTTTTTTTCACGGAGACAACATATTTTCATATAACTTTCCACACGGGACTAAGCATATCTCCAACTTAAAAAATCATCGTTGATAAAATCGAACAGGTCTTGTCTTCTTAGTGACATAATGCCACGAAAGATAAAAAAGATGAAAATTTTTTTTTTAAAAGTTCTATCCTGGCGTTGAAAAGTCCGATTTATAAACAAATAAATGTTTATTTATTATTTTATTTCATTTTTTTTTGACATCCTTTCAGATGAGGCTTCATAATTTGTGTATTTATTCTTTTCGCGGACTGTTATTCTCATCTTCATAGTTGTTGTTGTTGTTTCAGTCAACTCATCCTTTAAAGAAGGCAAAACAGTCCGCAAAAGAATGAATACACAAATTAATGTTTGTTTATTGTTTTTTTTTTAAGTCTGCGTTGAATTGGGTTATTAAACTTACATTTTGAATTTGAATTTATTGCATTTGCATTAAAACGTTGTAAATGATATATATATATATATATATATATATATATATATATATATGTGTGTGTGTGTGTGTGTGTGTGTATACGTGTTTGTGTGTGTATACATATAAACATATATCATGATATATATATATATAATTTGCATTTCATATATATATATATATATATATATATATATATATATATATATATATATATATATATATATAGGTAAAATCCATTGAAAGCGGTCAGTGGTTCTATGAGAAAATAAAGCTGTGTACGCATTATAAATGTTTCTTTTCTGTGTCTTACGTTATACATTAGTACATTAGGGGTCATTTCGAGTTAAAAGTTTATCTAATGCACTCATCTGGACTAGAGAAAATCATGATTTAAATGTGTATGTCTCGTCTAAATATTAACGATAATTCTCTGATATGGCCGACCAGACGGGTGATCAAAAAGTCAGATCGAGTGTACCGGAAAACGAAATGAGATCAAATTGACAATTGGCCTTTTTTTTGGGGGGGGGGGGCTTCAACTTTGCGCTTTTCATATTAATTCGTTATGTTTTATTTTTTTGGTGGATAATTTTTTTTTTGGCCGTGTTTTTTTAGTCTCATTTCGTTTTCCGGTACGCGGTACGCTCGATCTGACTTTTTGATCACCCGTCTGGTCGGCCATATCAGAGAATTATCGTTAGTTATTTAGACGAGACATACACATTTAAATCATGATTTTCTCTAGTCCAGATGAGTGCATTAAATAAACTTTTAACTCGAAATGACCCCTAATGTACTAATGTATAACGTAAGACACAGAAAAGAAACATTTATAATGCGTACACAGTTTTATTTTCTCATAGAACCACCGACCGCTTTCAATGGATTTTACCTATATATATACACTTGTGCCCGATATTATTCATACCCCTCGGATCTTTGAGATTTCTATAAGAATATTGCTCAAACCAGAAGGTAGACAATATTAAAGGGATTTCAAACAATAAATCAAGCATAAGCATTTAATTTAAACTCAACAAATAAATAAATTATGCAAGTTTGAAACATTATACAAAGAAAAACAATAATGGCACTAGTTCAAAATTATTCATACCGCTCTTACTAATAGTCAATAGTATGCCCTTTATTCTTAATAACTGCCTGTAACCGTTTTGGATATTTATCAACCAGGTTTTTGCAAGCATCAACACTGATTTTGGACCATTCTTCAATGCAGTAGTTCTCCAAATCCCTCAAATTTCTAGGTTTCCGCTTTTTAACCTCAGTTTTCAATATGTGCCAGAGGTTTTCGATAGGGTTCAGGTCGGGACTCTGGCTAGGCCATTCCAAAACATTAATTTGATTATCCTCAAACCATTTTTTGACTATTTTGGCAGTATGTTTTGGATCATTATCCTGTTGAAGGACCCAGTTTGGTCCTAAATGGAGCTTCTCCGCATCCTGTCTAATGTTTTTCTGGAGTATCTCCAAATATTGCTCCTTCTTCATGGTTCCATCTATCTTGACCAAACTACCTGGACCACTAGCCGAAAAGGAGCCCCAAAACATTAGGCTACCACCACCATGTTTCACCGTGGATATGGTGTTCTTTGGGTTGTAAGCTTCTCCTTTCTTCCTCCAAACGTAAGAAGCATCCATATGGCCAAACAATTCAATTTTTGTTTCGTCAGTCCACAAAATACTTGAGAAAACGGACTCTGGAGAGTTCACATGGGTCCCAGCAAACTTTAGACGTGCTGCAAGGTGTTTTCCGGTGTGCAATGGAGTCCTTCTTGGTCTTCTTTCTTTCAGACCATTTTCATGCAGAGTCCTTTGCAATGTTTGCCTTGATATGTTTATGCCAGAAGACTCCAGATTTTCTAAAATGTCCTTAGTAGTGGTGGTTGAATTTGCATTAACACTTCTTACAATATTCCTGGTGGCTCTAGCAGACAGTTTCCTTTTCCTTCCTCTACCAATCAAGTTGTTTGTTGTGTGGTGGCTCTGGAATTTTTTGATGATGCTCTGTACTGTTGCTGTAGGGACCTCAAATTTCTTGGAAATTGACTTGTAACCTAAACCATCCTTATGTGAATTCACAATTTTAGTCCTAAGATCATTACTAAGCTCTTTTTCTTCCCCATTCTAATAATTTTTATTCTTTTATTGGTTTTCAGTTGATATCATTTTAATTTCTGAAAAATGCAAAAAAACGAAATGAAATTAATCAAAGGTTGTATAAAAGCATTCAAAATAAGAATCAAACAGGAAACAAACAGTCAGAAACTCGATTAATACTGAAAAAATAAGGGGGTATGATTATTTTTGAACATTGCAGATTTTATAAATAGCTGTATATTTCTTTTATTACAAGTATCCCGAGATTTTAAAATGACGAAAATGATAAGAAGAGGTTTATTAAGAATATGTATCAACATGGACGTAAACAATAAATTCTTACAAAGTTACTCCTAATAAACTCAATTTTCAAGGGGGGTATGAATAATATCGGGCACAAGTGTATATATATATATTTTTTTTTTTATACATATATTGTATTTTATACATATATATTTTATATATATATATATATAACATTTGCATATATAATTTGCATTTCTTGCATTTGCATTGACACTATATTATCAACATAAAAATATAAGTTATATATATATATATATATAACTTACATTTTTATGTTGATACCAAATCCAATAAATACAAATTATATATGCAAATTTATATATAATATATAATGCATATATATATATATATATATATATATATAAAATGCAATATATATATATATATGTATATATATACATATATAAATATATATATATATATATAACTATATATATAACTATATATATATATATATATATATATATATATATATATATATATATATATATATATAGAGAGAGAGAGAGAGAGAGAGCTTGATATGGGTATCTAAAACGGCCCCCAATTATCGGGTTCGAATCCACCGGTACCTATGTCTTATCTCATCTAAAACTTTCTGTAAACAAAATATAAATAATACGCTCTTATTTTCGGATTTTCCTTATAATTTTGCACTCTGCTGGATTTTTTTTTTTTTTTAACTAATTATATATATATATATATATATATATATATATATATATATATATATATTTGTTGTTGTTGTTTGTTTGTTTTTTCAGACGATAGATCCGGTTAATATTGGCTTCGCCTCGAAGCTCGATTTTTTTTTTTTTATTTATTTTAGAAAATCGCCCATATTTTGTTTGGACGTATATATAACATTTTTTTTTTTAAATTCATTTTTATTATTTTTAAAACAGTAATCTACGTACTCGCCGGACTGTGGAAGCATGGTCTGAAGTTCGATCCCATGAAACAGTTGAGCTACGCTGATGAGATTTAATTAACTCGAAACACGCGTGTACGTAGATTACTGTTTTAAAAATAATAAAATAAATTATATATATATATATATATACATATATATACATATATATATACATATATATATACATATGTACATATATATATGTATATATATGTATATACATATACATATATATATACATATATATATGTATATATATACATATATATATATGCATATATATATGTATATATACATATATATATACATATATATATATATATACATATGTATATATATATATTTGTGCAAAAAATAATGTTTTTTTGATGTCCAACTTTAAAAGATCATGACTCCTTTCATAATAAACTTTATTAATTGAAATAAAACCATTAGAATCAACACAGTTTTGCCAATGAGAAACAAGTTTATTTATCCCATTAGCATAGAAATCCGGGGTTCTGGCAGCGATTAAGTCATTGAATGCCGATTCGGCATCATCTCGTTATTTGAAGCGTTTTTCGCGCAGGAAGTTTTCGAGATGCTTGAAAAAGTGATAATCGGTGGGAGAGACGTCCGATTTATATCGCGGATGAGATAGAGTCCTGTAGCGCAATTGGTTCAGCTTCTGCAGAGTCAGTTAAGTAACACACGGGCGAACATTGTCATGGAGGAGAATTGGTCCCTTCATATTGACCAATCTCGGGCACATACGATGGCGCTTTTGGTGGATTTCGTCAATTTGTCGGCAGTACTTCTTCACCGTAATCGTTTCACCCGGATTCAAGAAGCTGTGACGGAAGAGACCAGCTGAGGACCACCAAATAGTCACCATGGCCTTTTTTTGGGTACAATTTCGACTTCGGGAAGCGTTGTAGAGCTTCACCGGCATCCAACGACTGTGCCGAACGTCGCTACTCGTCGGCAGCTTTTCGGCCTAGTTTGAACTGGAACAAGAAAATCGTACGGGTTTGAATTTTGTCTATACTGTCGAAAAGCCTGCAAAAAATGAATGAAGAGATTGAAAACGGTAACGAATAACATGATTCGATAGAGGAAAACGCTCTTCAAAATTATATATATATATATATATATATATATATATATATATATATATATACATATCAATGAATTAATTCAGAAATCACATATAAAAGTAACATGTTAGAAAACGATATTGTGTTTGCACCAACCTAATCTCTCTCTCTCTCTCTCTCTGTATATATATATATATATATATATATATATATATATATATATATATATATATATATATAGTAAGTTATAAAATGTATATGGCGATTAAGCTACACTGAATATTCCGCGTTTCATTCACTCTAGGATTCTTCAGGCTTATGCGCATAAGCCTGAAGAATCCTAGAGTGGATGAAATGCGGAATATTCAGTGTAGCTTAATCGCCATATACATTTTATAACTTACTAACTAGCTTTACCTACGTATTGAGCACTTTTGAAGTAAATACTTAAAGTTTACGCATAAATCTATACTTTCGTATATTAATTTTATGTGAGTAAATTAAGTAGTTATATATATATATATATGAAACATTTTTATGTTGATAACAAAGTTTCAGAGTCTGAAAGGAGAGTAATTGTTTCTTGTCAGTAGAAGAAAAATGTACTTACTGAACTGCGAACGTTTCAATAATAACTAAGAATCGTTTATATTATTAGTCTTTGATTTTATTGCGTTCTATTGCCATTCCCATCCACCTTTTTTATATTTTGGTATTTTGGTTTACAACCGGTTCACATACATTGAAACCTGAAATCAAAGCAGAAATGACGCCAAAAAAAAAAAAAAAAAATGAGTTCTCACACGGAGACATGAAAATTTATAAAAATTAATTAATTCATTTATACATAATTCAACTTCATATAAAGTCTTTCAAAATGTCCAATGTTTTTTATCAACTTTTCCACTTTCTTGTAAGATATATCAAAGCTAGGTGATCGGGCAAACGCCCAACGGACAAAATCTTTATAATTTAACTAGCTTGATGCCTGGCGTTGTCCGGTCGTATAATACGGTTAAACTTAGTATTTTAATTTATGCTGATTGCATATGTATTATTATAGAACCAATCCTCTATTGATTATTATATATTACAAGGAATAATTTGTCCGGTAGACTAATTCGCAATAAATAACTAAATAAATAATAAAAATAATAATGCTAATGTTGTTCATCAAATTCCGTCTGTGTTTGTTTACAATATCATTTCAGTTGATATTTGGGCTTGACGATCTTAAAAATAGTTTTTCTTCTCTTATAGATAAAAATAATTTTTACAGGGGAATATTTTACTTTACACCGATGTAACTTTGGCCGGTGTAACGTAAAATATTCTCCTGTAAAAAATATTTTTATCTATAAGAGAAGAAAGACTATTTGCAAGATAGGATTTTTTTGATTTTCAATACTTATCAGAGGAATTTCTATATAAAACATATCTAAGCACATTGTCAGAAAGATATATTACTTTTGTGCGAAATTTGCAAAAGATAGGTTTAGCCGTTTCGGAACCTATGCAGAAGGAACACACGCGCGCGCACACACGCACACACACACATACACACGCACAAAGTAACTTTTATATAATAACAGAGATACAAAATGTAAGGGAACACAAAGACAGGTTACTGTAATGTATGTATAATACTATTATAGTAAAATGTACTGAAAATCTAATGAAACTGTCTGTCATTCCGGCTCCGGGAAAATCCACCGATTTGCATTAGTAAAACAACTAGTGTGAGAATTTTGCTAATGATGATGATGATGATGATGATAATAATAATAATAATAATAATAATAAGAAGAAGAAGAAGAAGAAGAAGAAGAAGAAGAAGAAGAATAGGATCAAAGAGGAGCGAAAGACCAAGGAGAGAAAGCACTAATCAGGCTTCCAAGTGCGAAGAGAACTGAGATCTTGAGAGACTTATTGTCACAAAAATTTCAGTGAAGACCAATGGTCGCTGCCAATGAGAAATTAATAGTAAACAGCTGTTGCGATAACATAAATTAATTTGCAAAGGTTATCGAAAGAGGTGGAGCATACTGAAAAACTGGCGAGACTTGTTGTCACTCAGACTCCAAAGAACACAACAGAGAGAAATCTATGATAGCCTGTGTGAAAACTCCTTGTGAGTTGTTATTATTATTATTATTATTATTATTATTATTATTATTAATAATAATAATAATAATAATAATAATAATAATAATAATAATAATAATAATGAAAACGGCTGAAATATTAAGGAAACCCTTGAATGCGGAGATTATTACATATAAGCCACAGGTGCGAGCCGGATATATAGCAACTACCACAGAGGTAAAACACAAAGGAACGCTACATGGAACGAAAAAAACTAAAACTGTATAATTGTAAATCACCTCCTACTG
This sequence comes from Euprymna scolopes, assembly GCF_053919585.1. NCBI lineage: Eukaryota > Metazoa > Mollusca > Cephalopoda > Sepiida > Sepiolidae > Euprymna > Euprymna scolopes. The sequence goes on from NC_136484.1 coordinate 138,561,991, forward strand.
AAAAAAAAAAAAAAAAAAATGACGACAATAACTGATACCACACAAATAATCAAAGAGGATTAAGGAGGATAGAAAACCGAGGAGAGAAAGTATTAACCAGACCGCCACTGAATGAGTGCGAAGAGAACTGGGACCTTGGGGAGGCTTATTGCCACTCAAATTCCAGTTTAGACCAATGGTCGTAACCAATAAGAAATCAATGGCAAACGGCTGTTGCAATTTGCAAATGTTATCGAAAGAGGTGGAAAGTACTGAAAATCTGGGGAGATTTGTTATCACTCAGACTCCAGGGAACACCATAAGTTGTTCTCGAAGAGAATTCCTTGTTGAGGTCTGTGTAAAAAAACCTCTAGTGAGATAATAAGAGTAATGCTATTTAGCATGTGAGTTGTGGTCGCTTTCAAATATCTTAGAAGTTTGCTGTTGAATGTATGTCGTGCAAGTTTGACCGTTAAGGTCAGAGATTAGAGTTTGTTGTTAATGTCGACATATGTAGAATTGTTTTGGTCGACCTGACCTTTTGCAAATGCTTCTAATTACGCACTGTTTTTCAAACACGAGTATCAACTGTTTCCGACAAAAAGGTTTCAAAATGGAGGACTTTTAATGCAAACTAAAAATACTTGTGCAAAAATTCTGATAATTCCATTATACTATTAACTGGCGAAGACAGAAAACTCGGCGTTGCCCGGAAATACATTAAAACAAATATAGGTTTCATTATATCATTAGAGGAGAGGGGGAAGGTAAGAAATTCATTTTGATCCGCGAATGTACTTGAACAAATATAGGTGACATTATATTACTAAAGGGGTAAGGAATTTGGCGTTGCCTGGGAATACATTAAAGCAAATAAAGATGTTACACACATTTTTAATCTCTTCCTTTTTGTTGTTAATGACACTGGACAACCCCAAGTAGCCTTGCTAATACTATAATAAAGAACAATATATATATATATATATATATATATATATATATATATATATATATATATATATATATATCCGTCCCGTCATGCAAATGTTAGCGAGTATAACATTTTTTCATAAAAAAGGGAAAGGAGAATAGCAGATTAGATATTATCTCTAGCAAACATCTTTGAGTAATCATCTGCGAAACTATAGATCCCCTTACTATCGAACAGGGTTCATTAAATATCGTTGACTAAAGTTTGTTTGCAAATGAATTATCTCATACTCAGAGCTTTTCTTATCGAAAACTTTTGACTAAAGACTAAAAAGACCAAGGAAATTAAAATGAAAATATTGTTTAAAAAAATCAACTAAACATTTGTTTACGTCAATTTGCACACACACACACACACACACACACACACACACACACACATATATATATATATATATATATATATATATATATATATATGCGTTTGTGTGCGTGCTTCAATATATTGGCAATATTTTAAATATGGTAACCCCAAAGTAAATATGGTATTATGGTGTAAGGTAGCGATATCCATTTCGCACACATTCTATGGCCTTGTGTCATGTTATTTTTTTGTTTTGCAGCAAATAAATAATTCAAAGTGTAATATCTGTTCTGATACTATACTTTATACTGAGGCAATTTGTATATTTCTCCCAATCTAGAATTTCAGTGAAGACCAATGGTTATTGCAGCGAAAAGTCAATCGTAAAACGGCTTTCAGAATAAAGCAAATTCATTCGCAAAAGTTATCGAAAGAGGTGGAGAGTACTGAAAATCAGGGGAGACAGTGTTACCCAGACTCCAAGGAACATCATCCTTGGTTGTTGCCAGTGAGTAATCGCTTATGATGACTTGTGTCAAAAGTCCTAGTGAGTAAAAATAATAATAATAATAATAATAATAATAATAATAATAATAATAATAATAATAATAATAATAATAATAATTATCTTAAGAAACAGTTGAACTCCTTAGGAATTATGTACAACATCGCCGTACACGAGAAGGTAGTTTTTGAATATGCTCACTAACTTTGGTGTACAAACCCGCCTTTGAGTGAAAAATTAACCGGTGTAAAACATCACAATACTGTTAAGCTAATAATAATAATAATAATAATAATAATAATAATAATAATAATAATAATAATAAAAAATTCAAATTGTGTCAAATTGTGAACGGAGAAAAACCAAGAACAGAACAATCGGATCGGACAGAAACAAAACTCTACTGAAGCCAAATATGGGAAGAGCGAAAGGATCATAATAGAGATGTAGAATGGCTGAAAGAAATGAAGAGTCGCAGCAAATCAACGAAAAAACAGAATTAAATCAGCAAGGAAACCCTCAAGACTACCCCACGAAAACTGTCAAGAAGCACATGTGCCAGAATGTATGACCAAAGGAAGAATCACACTGATGCAAAAAGACCCCATCCCCAGCAACTACAGACCTATAACATGTTTACCTAGAATGTGGAAAATAAAATACTAACGGCACAACTTAGGGAACAAATTTACCATTCGTTTTATAATCGCGGATTACTTCCCGAAGAACAAAAAGGATACCAAAAAGGAAAAAGAGGAACACACGACCTATTATACATAGACCAAAGAATCCTAAAGGGAGTAAAAAGTAGAAAAAAGAACTTAACCATGGCATGGATCGACTACAAGAAAGCGTATGACAGAATCCCGCAGGCATGGATAATAGAATGCTTGAGAATGTACAAAATACCAGGCAAGATTATCAATCTGATTGAAAATGCAGTGAGAACATGAAGACTTGAACTGACAGCTGATGGACAATACATAACTGAGATCAAAATACAAAGAGGTATCTTTCAAGATAATTCCCTATCGTCACTACCATAGCCATGATGCCCCTTAACAATATACTAAGGAAATGCCAAGCCGAATATAAATTTACTAATGTAAATGAAAGTAAGAACCACCTAATATACATGGATGACCTAAAACTGTTTGCAAAAACTAAAAAGGAACTAGAGATGCTAATAAACAGAACCAAGATCTTTAGCCAAAATATCCGAATGGAACTCGGTATGGAAAAGTATGCACTACTGATTATGAGAAGGGGGAAACTAGAAGCAACGGAAGGGATGGAACTACTCACCCAAACGGAGATGAGAGCACTAGGTGAACATGATAGCTAAAAATATTTGGGAGTTTTGGAACACTATCAACAGAAATGGAAGAGAAAATTGGAAAGGAATACCTCAGAAGAAACAGAAAACTCATCGAAATTCAACTATATAGTAGAAACCTAATTAAATGTGTAAACACATGGGCAGTAGAGCAGGTCGATTTGCAACTTTTTTCAGAAAATCAACATGGCACTGGTGATGAGAGTAGGAATTTGATGTGATAAGAACATATACCAAAAATTAGATTCCCATCTTGAACAGAAAATTGAGCATTTAATTTTAAAAATCGTGTAGAAAAATGCTGAAAAATTCTTCATTTTCATAGCATTTTTCACAACACTGACTTTGAAATTTCACTATTTTTATAAAATATTCAATTAAAATTGATATATTTATATGAAATACATTGAAAGAAAAATAAATACATGAATTATAATTTTAATTATGAATCACAACTAGCAAAATATCTCAACTTTTACTGCATTGATTAAACAAAAATTGTAAAAAAAGCTAATTAGCAACTAAGTCTTTTAAATTTCACAATTCAAAAAGATATGTGGAGATGTATTACACAATATAACAACTTGATACAAGTTATAGAACCATGTATTTTAATTTTTTATTAAACGCAATAATATAAACTTATAATAGAACAAAATTGTTCTGTATAATTTCCTTTTGAGGAAAATGAAGGTCTAATTTGCTGGCACGATGACTTTGTAATAATGTGTCTATGTCTTGCTTCCTTCCCATATACAACTTTTTGAGAAAAATCAATCAAATTTGACCAGTGTGTGGCTGCAAAATTGATAGCAGTAATCTGTTTCATTTTTTTTTTTTTTAGTTGTTCACTATTTCTAGAAAAACCGACAGAAAAAAAAATGATTTGAAAACACTTATTTTTTTCATAATTTTGCGATGTAATATGAATAAAACTAACTATTGTTTGGGTAAATTAAGAAAACTAATAAATATTTATTTACCTAATGGACAAAATCGTTTGAATGCCAATGCTCACATCCAGTTCATCTGAGTTTATCATCGATATTATATTTTCCAGAAGTAGTGCAAAAGCACTATATTTTGGACTGTTTAAAACAGTAATTTGGATTTCAGTTTACTGTTTTGTTCTCTGAATCATATTAAAATATACTGTTGTTAGTTAAAAAAAATATTGTCGGTTTTGATCTCAAACCAATTAACTGCATACACTTGGATGTTAAATTTGAATAAAAATTTTAATTTATCATAGTGTTTGAGGATAGACAACTCTAGTCCATAAAAACATTAATCTTGTGGCTTATGTTAGCCATCTTCCTTGATTCAAGGGCCCAATTTTCTAAGTTAACTTCTCCTCAAGAAATGCCAACAGCATACTCAAAAAGTAGCCTCTGGTCTTCACACTTAAATTATTTGTTTTTTCTGCTGTCAGATAATGATGATCGGGAGGGGCACTATTTTTTCTTAGAATTCTACTTGAGGCAAATCTTAATAATTATTGCTACAAAGTTCCCCCAAGGACCAGTAAATGCTTTTTGTTGTTCCATCAATTAATTTAAAAATTGCTGTAAATGCCAGTTCTTCTAGTGGAACCTGAAAATTGGAAAATTTGCATGTTTAATAATAGAGCCAGATTACATAATAAATACCAATATATTATTTTATTTTCTACAAAAAAGGAACATAATTGCAGGTGAAACTATAGAATTAATTTTACCTCCCTGTTAGGAGGTCAAGTGCAGATTATGTGCCTTGTTTGACAATTTTCTGTCTTACACTTTACTGCAAAGTCATCACATCTCAAGACAGAACGTTTACAGCTACAAGAAAATATATCAAACAGTCTGTCTAGCTGTTCCTTCATTCTTTTCACTTTGATTGCTGCAAGAAATTTCCTATCAATCTGTTTGGTCCTCTTATAGCAAAATATATTGACCTTCTGTCCTATATAATATTACCTTAACAAGGGCAATTGTGGATTAACTACTTGCCGAATACTAATTATTTCCTTTGCAATTAACTTAGAAATCTCACTATTTTTTGAGTGGGGATAACTGTTTTCGAGGAACTAACTAAACTGGATGATTTGTTATGAAGTTGAGGGTGCTGTTTCATCCAAATGACAAGGTGGAGCAGCAAATTTTGTGAACCACGGGTAAAAACTGAACGTCGTGCTTTTATTGACATCCTAATCTGAAAAGTAAAATAAATAGACGGATTATAACTGAAGGAAACTGTATTATTGATTTTAAACTATAATCTTAGAAGAAAAATACTGCTTAAAAACAATTACTCCCTAAAAATAAAAGAAATTAAAAATTTACACTAATTTTCTGCAAAGTATTTTTTATTAAGTAGAAAAACTTGAAAATTTACGTGGTTATGTTTCGTAAAGAATGTATAGAATAAAATTGTATGGACTATTTTTTTTGTTTTGTTTTAATATAAAACTGGAGTATTACCATATTTTAATAAAAATTTCAAATAGAATTTGATGTGAAATATTAGGTTGGTGCAAAAATAATGTTTTTGACGGTCATTTGAACGTCAGAAAATGCCATTATTTTTGCACCAACCTAATAGAAAAACAAATTAAAAAAGATAAGACAAATATGTTTAAATTCACTGCAGACACTTGAAATATAATAACACATATTTTAAACAAGTCTTTTTCGTTTTTCCTTTCGAAATAATTAAGCCTAAATCGTAATGTTTTCAAATTAAGTAATAAACAAACTTTAATTTTCAATATCAATAACGACGATGTTTGCGACGGTGAAATCTAAAATGTTTCCACTCCAAAAAAGTTCCTGAAATGAAAAAAGCGAACTTTGGTCGCTATTATTTAAAAAACATAATTTTGCCTTTACACTTAATATTTATTTTAATAATTCATTATCCTCACTCATTTTATTTAAAAATGTAGTTTAAAACATATTGCAAATAATGATTCCATTTTCTTAACAGTACGGATTGTTTTGATGACGGACGTTCTTAACAATTCACAGAAAAACTTTTAATCGCTTCAATTTTTCAACTTTTAAAGTCATTTCCTCAAGCAAAGATAACGATTTTGAGAAAAATATTTCGTGTAGGTCTTTTCTATGTCAAACCCCAACTATCATCACCATTGCCTCACCGGGGTTCCAAAATCGACCTGCCCTAATGGGCAGTGTCACTAGTAAGATACTCTGCGCCGTTTCTAGGTTGGACCAAAGAAGAACTGAGGAATCTCGACCAGAAGATCATAAAACTCATGGCAATTCACAATCTTAAAGGACGATACTGACCGACTATATGTGAAAAAGAAAAGACGGAGTAATAGAATTAGTTTGTATGGAAGACTGTAAATAATACACAAAAGAATTAGAAAAATATATAATGCAGAACACCGAAAGAATAATTACTGCAGCAAGAGACACTGGAGAAACAAACACGACAGAAAAAGAGACGAAAAATACGACTAGGAAAGAAAAATGGGAGGAGAAACAGCTACACGGACGATTCTTAAGAATGACAAAAGATGAGACAAATGAAACACTCGGATATGGCTACAAAAAGGAAACCTAAACAGAGAAACTGAATCCCTAATAACAACAGTACAAGATAACGCAATTAGAACCAACCACATCAAAGTAAGAGTCAACAAAACACAAAAAATAGCAAATACAGACTCCGTAGACAAAGAGACAAAACAATAAACCACATAATAAGTGAATGCAGCAAACTAGCCCCAAAAGAATATAAAAATAGACACGATTAAGTGGGTAAGGCAGTATACTGGGAATTATGCAAATAAACGAGGGTCAAGGAGGATGAAAAGACTGAGGAGAGAAAGCACTAGCCAGACCTAAGCTGGATAAGTGCAAAGAGGACCGGGACTTTGTGGAGACTTTTTGCTCCCCAAATTTCAGCGAAGACCAATAGTCGCCGCCAACGAAAAATCAATGGTAAGCGGCTATTGCGATAATACAAATGGTTACCGAAAGAGGTGGAGAGTACTGGAAATCTGGAGAGTACTGGAAATCTGGAGAGATTTGTTGTCACTTAGATTCCAGAGAATGCAGCAAGTTCTTCACAATGAGAAATCTTATATGACGGCTTCTGTGACTGCACCTAGTCAGTTAATAATAATAATAATAATAATAATAATAATAATAATAATAATAAGAAGAAGAAGAAGAAGAAGAAGAAGAAGCAAATGCCGAATCTGTGGACAAAGAGATGAAACAATAAAACATTTAATTAGTGAATTCAGCAAACTAGTCCATAAATAATATGAAGTGAACATAATCAAGTAGGGAAGGAAGTGCACATAATTATGCAAACAACTGCATCTTGAATATCCAGACAAATGGTATAAGCACCACCTAGCAGCAGTACTTTATAATGGAAGTCAAAAAAGCCTATGGGACATTAACATACAAACGGATAAGCCTAGCCAAGCAAGAAGACCGGATGTCATAATGGTTAACAAGACGGTAATGTCCTGCCAGATTGTAGATTTTGCTGTCCCAGCAGCCACAGAGTGAAGAACAAGAAGACAGAGAAGCAGGGCAAATACAGGGAACTGGTCAGAGAACTGAAAAGGATATGGAAGATGAGAAAATTAAGATAACACTACTAATAGTAGGACCACTAGGAACAATACTGAAAAACTTTGAAAAAAAGAATGGGAGAGATTGGAATCAGATGGATGGCTGAGAAGATACAACAGATAACAATAATGAAAACGGCTGAAATATAAAAGGAAACCTCTTGGATGCGGAGACTAACACACATGGACTACAGAGACAACAAACTGGACATACAGAAAGTGCTAAAGATGTAAAACATATAGGAACAGCGTATGGAATCATGAAAACTGAAACTGTCTGATTGTAAGTTAATACCCCCGGCACCCCTACCTTTCTCATTTTGTGTGTGTGCGTGTGTGTGCGCGCTTGCGCGTGTGTGTCACTAAAAACTCGAACCACACCAAATAAACGAAGGTCGAGGATGGTGGAAAGATTTAGCAGAGAAAACACTAGCCAGACCTCTGCCGGATGAGTGCAAAGAGGACTGAGATTTTGGGGAGGCTTATTTCTCCCCAAATCCAGTGAAAGCCAATGGTCGCGGCAAACAAGGTATCAACGGTAAACGGCTGTTGCCTAACGCAAATTCGTCTGCAAAGGTTATCGAGAGTGTTTGAGAGTACTGGAAATCTGAAGTATGTGTGTGTTCGTGTATGTATATATATATATATATATATATATATATATATATATATATGTATGTATATAAACGCTCCCTATCCTGAGTTGAGCAAGCAAGTCGTGGAATAATTACATGATTGTTTCTGCGTAACAAAACAGGCACTGTAAATAATTGAACATCTTAACATGCTGAAAGAAATAAATGGTAACATGGACAATATCTTAAAATTAGGAATATAGATTTTTTTGCCATTTATTTGCATATGCTCTGTAGTTATATTTAACATGCTTCATGCTTTTTAAATAAAAGGATTGGTATAAATAAAGAGTGAAATGTAATTGAATAAGCATATTTTCCCCATATATATATATGTATGTATGTATGATTCCCCGTTCAGTCTCAAGAAACAATGGACACTCCCCTGTACGCGCAGCTAAGGCATGCGTGTGTATGCATAAAATATTGTACAAGTGCATACTCTCTACTAAAGATGATACAAAAAAATTATCCTTCACAATATATAATAATAATAATAATAATAATAATAATAATAATAATAATAATAATAATAATAGTATATATATATAATATATAATAATATAATATCACTTTTTCTTTCGTTTTTCTTTTCTTTACTTTCATGATTCCGGTCTTTCTTCGCATTGTTTTTGGCTTTTAAAACTTCCATATATTCCTTTACAAAGAATGCTTCAAGCAAACTACTACCTACTCTTATAATATATATATATATACTATTTCCATATTTCACACTATATAAGCATGTATATATATATATTTGTATACATTTATAAATGCATATTTTTTTAGTTTATTTTCTTTGTTGTCATAAATTTGTCAGAGCAGTAGATGTACACACACACACACACACACACACACACACACACACACACACACACACATATATATATATATATACACACATATGCATGCGGTTATTCAAATATGTACACTTATATTAGAAAATAATATTTCATGTATATATATTTCACTATTTCCGTATTTCACACTATATAAGCATGTATATATATATATATAACGTATACACAGACACCCCCCCACACATATATATATATACATAAACTTAATATATAAATATATATATATATATATACACATATATATTGTTAATATATATAGCTAATATAAACTGTAAATAGTTAATATATATTTGTATATAAAAGTGTATATATATTGAGATAATACACAAACACGCGCACACACGCACACACACAGATATAAGTTATCATTGATAAGTAATTTCTTATGTATACGTAACTAATGCGTTACATGATGAAGTTTAATAATAATATATGTTCCTACTCATAAAACTTGTGTATATATTGTTATAAGGTAACGTGCCACTTACACGTTAACCCTCGACATATATATAGGGCTATATCAATTTGACACTGAGCGAAAGACCTGGCCACTTTCGGAGACGCGTGGCATCAGCAGCAGCGGAAGTGTTTATTTCCAAATATGGTAATTGACATCTGTCCAAAAAAAAAAAAAAAAAAAAAAGCTGAGTTGCTCAGTTTCTGACTCATACGCTAATAAAAATGGATAATCCTTATTATAATTAGCAAATCAATTAAGTTTGTATAACATCAACTTTTCTTTACTGTTCGTATATATATATATATATATATATATATATATATATATATATATATATATATATATATATATATAACGGTAGGGGGTGTAAGATACGCTTAAGTATGATATTTTTATTTGTCCATATTCCGTATATATTATTATAGAGTCGTAATTTCGAAAGTAAAATAAAAAGAAGTATTTCAAAGCCATCAGCTAGAATCGAAACCAAAACTTTAGCATTCATAGCTAATGACGTTACCACTATACCAATGTGATATTTATATAAACCGATTAAAAATAAAAAATAAACTAAGATGAATGTACAAAATGTTTAAAGATTATTTTCAATTTTGACCCATTTTTGACCCATTAAAAATAGTTTTAACCTGCTAAAGACCCATAAAAAAACGGCCCGTAAAAAATCCAATCATTTGAGGTCACTAGCGCCTATCTGAGACTTTAAGTATCGGAGGAGATAGAATTTGAAAATATGGAGACAAGCAGACCGACAGACAAACAGACATATATCCGTTTATATATTAAATTATGAACAGGGATATATATATATATATATATATATATATATATATATATATATATATATATATATATATATATATACTAGCAAAAGTACCCGTCGTTGACTGGGTTCAAAAACAGCCGACAGAAAATGGACTTTTATTTATGAAAGTATGATAGGTTATGAAAAGGAAGGGTTATAAATTTGGGTTGAATTTGGGGGTATCAAAACCAAAGCAAAATATGATGAAAGTAAAAATAAAATAGATAAACCCCATGATTTATTATACCATACCTGTCCACACTGAAACACTTATCACAATATTCTGTGGATCTATATTAAAAAAAACCTTGTTAAACTTTGTGACATATTTCCATTCTATGGAGGTCAGGTGCGAACGAACACCCCATAATTTTATTATACCATATTTTTTCAAACTGAAACATAATTATCAAAGTATACTTACGCAGATATATATGAAAAGTCTTTATTAAAGTTTGCGCCTGATTGAGATTGTCGGACTGACTTCCTCATCTTGGTTGTTATAGTCACAACGCGTCGGCCGTTTTGCCCTCCAGCCTTCATCAGGTGTTTTGTATCGAACTGGGGAACCGTTTGTTAGGAGTCTCCTAGTGACATATGGCCGAGTGGTCCTAGACGTTGTATCAAAGTTTACAGTTACCCAAAGGTGCTGAGTTCAATCCTGAACGAAGGCAGTGAAAAGTAACATTCAAAACAGAGAATCAGCAACTATGTCCCAGAGCCTAGCTGGAGTCCGAACACGGTACCCGCATAATAATAATAAAGGGTTGGGTTCGAGATTCCTGACAAACGGTTCGCCAGTTCGATACAAAACACCTGATGAAGGCCGGAGGGCAAAACGGCCGAAACGTTGTGACTATAACAACCAAGATGAGGAAGTCAGTTCGACAATCTCAATCAATGAAAACACCTCATCTCAAAAATACAGACAATTACTAAGGTTTTGCCTATTTCCATTCTATGGAGGCCAGGCGCGAACGCAGAACCTACAATTTTATTATACCATCCCTATTTAAGTTAAAACATACTTACCAAAGTATTATTACGTACATCTATATCAAAAACACTTGTAAACGTTTTTTTTTATTGTTTTATTTTTTATTTTCATACTTTGTGGACCAGGCTCTAATGCAGACCCCACAATTTTAATGAACCACCGTTCTGCCAGATCAAACATACCCATTCCTGTGTCTCGATACATCTTCTATCATATATGTAATCATTTTTTTTTTAAATAGTCAACAATATAGGAGCCTATTCGTGACCACACGCACACACACACACACACACACACACACACACACACACACACACACACACACACACACACACATATATATATATAATATAAAGCTGAGTGTGTGTGTGTGTGTGTGTGTGTGTGTGAGTGATTTGAAATTGGTATATTTAGGCAGCGTTTTTTTTCATTCAAGCAAACTTTATTAAATGTAGCGGAGACACTTTGCTTTATAATTCTTTTTTTTTAATTTTTCGATTTTCAGTATAATCTTTTTTATATCAAAATCGAAATTATTAATGAACGCTTCATAGTTATTACTGTCACGGGCGCTTTCAATTCGTCTACGAATCATCTTCAGGTGTTGAGGAAGTAAACGTGAGAAGGAGCGAAAATGGACATTAAAAAATGAAAAGTAAAATATACATTAAACCACGTCAGGTGATGGTAAATTAAAATATATTAAGTTGATGAGAAGTCAATAAAAATATAGGTCGATTAAAAATTCGAGTATTAAAATCAACAAGTTCGTGGGAACTGTTGGCAAAGTCCGCCCCTTACGCGCTACGCAATATATGTTAACACATTGCTGCTTTTCTCGAATGCAATATTATTTATAGTAGGGTGATGAGTTCTAATATATTACGCTTCAAGAATTTGTAATATTAATCACGTTGCATAATTGTTGTGTTGTCGACGAGGACGTTTCTAAGATTGGAGCGGGGCAATTGTGTTCTTTTTATTAAATGTTTATATATAGCGCTAGTATTGCTTAAATGCTTGGTGATTAGCCGGCACAACGTTTCCCATTAGGCATACAACGATTTTTCAAAATATCCGCCTCAAAAACAACATCGATATTGTGACGAAGTATTCGAACGAACAGATGGTGTTCATTTGGAGAATCGGTACCGTAGAACTGAACGACTAAACGTTTTAAGTCGCACTGAACTGTACAACTCTCATTTCGCCGCACCAGCTAAAAAAATAATAAATAAATAAATAAATAAAACGATGATAAGATTGTTCAACGGGTAAAAGTTATAAATGAAAATCTGTAAGTTTATTTTTTTATAGAGCTAAATATTAACTTCTCAGTTTTCGTGTTTCCCCCTTGGATTTTCTCTCAAAAAGAAAATTAAATATGACAAAAAGAACTTGATTGAAACTTTTTTTCTGTTAAGAGAGAAAAAAAGTTGAACTTTAATTGAGAGAGAGAGAGAGAGAGAGAGAGAGAGAGAGAGAGAGAGAGAGAGAGAGAGAGAGAGAGTGTGTGTGTGTGTGTGCGTGTGTGTGTTAGTGAGAGAGAGACAGACAGAGAGAGGGAGAGAGACTTATATTGTGGTGAGCGTTGAGAAAAAAAAAGGCTACGTGGAAAACAGTAAATTATTCTTTCACACGTTCCAAGCTATTCGCTATGTTTCTTCCCTCTTTTTAAAAGAGAATAAGTAACAATAGAAAACCTAAAATCAACCTAGACACAAATGTCGTAATATCAAATTAATTTACAGAAATAAAAGAAGGAAGACAAATGCAACAACAGCATAAAAGCAATGAAAAATTTCAGGAACAACAACAGAAAATGGAAGAAGGATTCTAAACAACAACAACAACAACAACAACAACAACAACAACAACAACAATTCTAAACAACAACAACAAAAACAAAAACAACAACAACAACGTATGCTATTGGAACAGATAAAACAGACTTATTAATACAAACCCTTACAAAGAAAAACTAAGGCACAGTAAGTAACATAGCGTTCTCACAAAATGCAGTCTGGAATATTATTGACAACTTCATTTATGCCCAGACAAAGATAACACTTTCGCCATGTGTTTTAGAAGGTATGAGGACCTGTATGACATTGATTTTGCCGATTGAGTTGAGTCCAAAAAGGTCAGTTTATTATATCAAAAACTGGAATCAACAGAATACAACAAATTCGTGGATTACATTTTACCTTGAAGAACGTGTGACTTAACTTTTTCTGAAACCGTAAAACTTTTAACAGAACTGTTCAGTCCCCAAACATCGGTATTTCTTAAAAGATGGAAATGCCTAGATTTACCCAAGAAAGACGACGAGGACTATTCAACATTTGAATTAATAATAAAGAAACATTGCGATGATTTGAAACTATTTTGGCTAAGTGCTGACGATTTCAAATGTCTGATATACGCACAAGGATTGGTATTTGAAAAAAGACTCTAATACATCTTCTATTAGAAAGCGGGCCAAACATGACACAGCAAAACTTGGCCGAAGACTGGCAATAAGTGATTAGCGTGAAAAAGGAAAATGCATAAAAAATTTAAACTTACTGTCCATAAAAAATAACAAGAAAGAACATTATTCCCCCACACACAGGAAAGACAGTTCGCTAGAAAATCAAAAAAAGTCATCGCCAAGTCCACGTTATCGATGCGGAGCCTTTCATTGGATTAAAGACTGTCATAACGCACAAAACCTTGCTTGAGTTGTAACAGAATTGGACATAAAATTTCCCATTGTAGAGCAAAGAACAAAATTAAAGGTCGGGTACAGCACACCAGAACAAACGAATAAGACTAGAAAAATATACAAAAATATGTGCTGGCGAAAATATTGAATAAAACCATGATTTTTCAGTTAGATTTAGAATCAGAATTATCAATCATAAATTTGTAAAATGGAGGAGACTAGACTACCATGTTAAAGTTTTGCAAAATAGACAGAAAGGGTTGAAAAAATGTTGAAGGTGAATTAATCATTAATGTTACGGCAAAAAATTAAAAGTCTTCGTGTTAAGAAATACCGGAAATCTTTTTGTGACTAATTCTATGCAACAATTCAATATTTGGAATTGGCCCACCAATACGTTTTGTCAAAAAGTCAAAACTCTAACGACTGAGAAGGAAAATTTAAAGTCAGAATTAATAAAAAGGTTTCTTGGAGTTTTCGTAGCCGGTCTGGGAAAATGCATAAAAATGTTAGTCATATTCGAGCTCAAAGATAAAACGCAACCAGTATTCAAAGAAAAAGAAGAAATATACTGTTCGCCTCATTGGAGAAAATTTATGAGTGGCTTGAAATACTTGAAAAACCGGCATCATATCAAAAGTTGAATTCAATAAATGATTAGCCCCTACCGTCTATGTCAAAAAGAAGTTAATAGAAATCCGTAATCGTGCTGTTGGCATACACAGAAAACCGAGAGGACTTATACACAGCAGAAACAAACTCAATCCTAAAACCACTTGGAGCAATCACAGTCTAATGCAATGTCGTGGTGGAAATTTTCAAAATAGATTCACCCCACAAAAATTGTACTGCACGGCCTGTAACAGTTTCTTTTCATTAAAATCTAACTCAACCCAGAATATATGTAGCACAACTTCAGGAAATACTCAAAATAGAGGCAGGCAAATACCTTGGCGAGAAACTTCCATCCTGAAAGAATCCCGTAACATCATGTCAATCAGTGCGAACAGCTCTAACAGAATCCGGAACAACATATCCTAAAATATGACACATCATATAAGGATACAACATTTTAACTTCAGTTCAGACATTTTTGCCAAATGCTACATAGGAGTTTCTTCAAATGGTCGTTTTAGATCTTCCGATGGAAGTAGTTCTGTTATTGTTAACAATGAGGAACGTAAAGTCTTTTTTTAATTGTATGTGACTATTTCAAATATGTACACCTATACTAGAAAATAACATTTCATGTATATATATTTCGTTATTTACCTATTTCACACTATATAGATATGTCTATATATATATATATATATATATATATATATATTGTTATATAAACCAATAGCTAATATAATCTATAAATAGTTAATATATATTTATATATAAAAGTTGATATATATTCATATAACACACACATATATATATATATATATATGAATTATCATTAGAAAGTAATTTCTTATGTATATGTAACTAATGCGTCACATGATGAAGTTTAATAATAATATATGTTCCTACTCATAAACCTTGTGTATATATTGTTACACGTTAATCCTCGACATACATTATGGAGTTATATCAATTTGACACTGAGCGAAAGACCTGGCCACCTTCGGAGACGCGTGGCATCAGCAGCAGCGGAAGTGTTTATTTCCAAATATGGTAATTGACATCTGTCAAAAAAAAAAAAAGCTGAGTTGCTCAGTTTCTAACTCTTACTCTAATAAAAATAGATATGTTTTCTAGTTGTATTTGATCATTGGTATCTTTAACTAATCAATTAAGTTTGTATCACATCAACTTTTCTTTCCTGGTCTCTGCATTTAAAGCTCAATTCATCTTAAGCCATGGTTTAAGGGCTTGCAAGGAGGTGTTGTGGGGACTTACTAATTCACTCATAATGGACTCTGCTAACCTTTATATAAACATCGAAGTTAATACTCTCGTGAGGGAAAATATCGTGACAACGCGAGACTACAAACTCTAACTCAACAGTCTGTCAATACCGACAACCTGTCTTTGTATTACATTTATTTGTACAGTCTACATTCTTTCTTCCTAAACTCATTGTTCGCATCTTTCTTCATGACTCTTTTTTCATAGGGCCACAATACTAACAGACTTCCAGTTTAAAAAACATAAACAAAACTATTGCTATCCTTTTTTTAATACCAAACAATTATTAAACCAAAGATGAAATAATTTCAGACAGAAATTACTACTATGATATTTCTGTGTGTAGTGTGCAACCGTTCATTCGAAGCGTCTTATTAGTAACAATCACTATGACGTCAGTAGAAAAAATAAACTCGGTGGAATGGTTCGTCTTCACAAATGCCATATTTCGAGCATCTATGGTGCATTGATTAAAAAAAAAAAGGTTTTTAGAGGGAATGATGTTCGAACACCTTAACTATTTTTTTCCAAAATTTCAGAGAAAGTATTAGTACTGCTTTTCAGCGAATAACTGTATTCTTTTGCGCGCAAGTTACTTTTTTGTTGATTGAAATCATAAAATTAAAATAAGGTTAGATTCGTAAAATTTTGATTCTTCAGGTTGCTGTTCGGAAATCTGCCAGGAATTTCGAAATTGAATCCACAGGATAACTTGTTCTAGAGTCTTTGTTCGTGGGGTAGAGAATTAAGTATTTAGTTACATTCAGTCGTAAGTTACACTTTTTCTTGTATTTTTTAAATAGGCATCACCACTTATCAAGGCCAAGAGGCCACTCGAGGATGATGGTGCAATCTTCAGTGCGGTCTACACTTAAAGTAAAATTGCAAATTACTTAAGACTTCTACACGGTCATGGCTGACAGAACGAGAGCAGCTACTCCTGTAGATTAAATCAAGGGTTCCGTTCGAAATTCCGTGCCGATTCCCGAGTTCGACAGAAAGATTCCCGAGTTCGGCAGAAAGTTTCTCGCATTCGATAAAATACACCTGAAGAAGGCTGGGAGTTACATCGACCGAAACATTGTGAAAATAACACTGAAAATGAGAATAGTAGTCCGAAGATTCCAAATAATACGAATAATTAATACTTATTTCAAAATTTTAGAATTGTATTAACTGTAAACTGCATGATTGAATTTCAATGCTGTAATACATAGTTACCGATTTCAAAATTATTCCATTTTATCAAAATTACAGAATTTTCGAATACTGCACTTGTTAGAATTATAGAAAAAATAGAGAAAACTTACTTGTTCAATATTTAGATGAAGATGAGAAGTCAGTTCGATATTAAAGATTGACGAAGAGTAATATGTGTAGGTGAGTTTTAGCATTTAATTTGTTTAAAAAAACAAAGCGTCTACTCGTATACAATTCACTCTAAACATTTCAGGATTGTCAGGTGGAAGTAGTTTTCATTTTAGTTTTATGAAGCATAATTCTACTTAGTTACAAACTTACGTAATTTATATGTGATATAATGAATACAAGTACATCTGGGTTCTTCCTCATAAGAATATAATTGACTGGTTAAGTGATGAACCCCAACTGATCTACCACAAGGTACGCCGAAAGCTTCGCGTTTAAGGATATATCAGCTCCGACCGCAAACACATATTTAATATGACGACTTACTTGATTAATGCTTGAATAGTCAGCCAAGACCACTCAGCTATTTCAAACAAATGTATCCCTTTCGCGAGACACATTATTATAATAGATTAAAGCTTGCCGTAACAGAAGCATTTAATTAAAAAAAAAATAATGAATGGGTCTAGAGTAATCAAGTCTTATTCGATTATTGTTATGCAAACCTATCGATCAAAAATCGCCCAACAGTATTAAATATTATATTTTTACACTATCCCAAAACGGATACAATCCATTCCCGAACAGAAATTTTGCATCTTGATTTTAATCTTCGTAATAGGACATAAGTCCTATTACGAAGATTAAAATCAAGATATAGTGATATTAAGCCATATGTCTAGAACCTTATTCCAATTTTGATTAAAATCCATTACATGATTTTGATTCTAGAATATGTCTAAAATTTCTTGAATTTAAGAGGTTTTACTAAGAGATTGAAATTCAGCGTATCTTTCTTAATGCCTACGGATCAAATACAATGCAAATCTGAAATATTTGAATTTTCACATGTGAGATTGTCTTCATATTATGCCACTCCTAAAAACCATTTAAAATACCCTGAAGAAATTGGCATTTGGATAACATTGTTATTGGGTGCTTAATACCTATTGTTATTCACAAAAAATCGGAGGTATCTGAATTCACCCCGATTTTACCTTTTTACATGAAACTAAATTAAACTAAATATAGTCCACATTACGACTCCATACTCGTTGCACTTTTGTTCCAAAATACATAATGATCGGTTAATTAGTTTAGGAGTGAATCCTGTACATACAAGTATATAAAAATGTACACATATCTGCCTATATAAAAAGAGAGACTGACAGTCAAACCGAGACTTACTTCATAGTATCAGTTCACCCGCTTCAAGTTGCAAGAATGGGCGACAACAGAAGCAACGAGATGGAATATTTTCTGTCAGTATTAATTTGTGAGGGCAGAAGGCTTTTAGCTATCGTCATTGCTTCGTTTCAATCACATATATTTCCCGCGGATATTCAAAACATCGCCAGCATCGACGTCTCAGCATCGGATCCGTTTTCCGATAAGTTACCTTCCATGCATCAAATGGAACCGGACATTTTGTATTCTGTCAGATTTGAAGGGTCTAACAAGCTCGTTGGTCGCCAATTCACGAACTCATCTCTCAGTTTTTGTTTCACACACACACACACACACACACACACACACACACACACACACACACACACACAAACCCGTTGATTAAGTAAACAAGCATTCTAATGCTAAGAGCGGTCACATATTTTATGTCATGAAGGGTCATGTCCTATTTTCAATGTTTTAGTTTCATTCTGTTTGTAGACTGGGGCATATGGGAAGGGGTACAAGTAGGAGTAAGACGCTAAGTTTTGGTTTCCCATGAATTTATAATCAAGCCATTGACATTATATAAAGGAAAGTTGTTTGTCTGTGTGTCCAACAAAAAGTAAAAAACTACAAGACATTCATAAAACTAATATATTCCTTTTTATTAACATTCCCTCAGACAACATATAGACATATAATTTTTAATGTTTATAATTTAATAGTCAACAGGAACAGAACTAGTCAGGGGGTGGTAGACATTTTGGGCGATTATCTAATGTTGTTATGTCAGCAACATATCGTAGTCAGTTAACGCCTCCTCCTATTTCTGAAAGCATATTTGTTGTATTGATGAAAAAAGGAGAGAGACAGACATACATACAAAGAGAGAGGAGAAATGGAAGAAAAGAGAGAGAGAGAGAGAGAATGTATTTAAAAAAAGTAACGAAAAAGACAGATGGCGGGAGGTTAAGTGGCTTCTCGCCTTGTCTAGAGTGAATTCCATTAAAAAAAAAGGCCTTATGTCTAACTGCGCTCGTGAGGAGACAAATAGATACATAACTTGACGAGAGAGACTTTGCTGCTTCTGTATATATTTTGCAAACACTTTTTGAAAACTCTTCTATTTTGGACAAAAGAAATGTGTGTGCGTGTGTATAACATCTTTCGTTTTTAAAACTGGGTTGGTTTCCGCACTCTATAATTTCTTTTAATATTTAAACTGTTTTCATCAGTGGTGTCAATGTTGAGTAGCCTTGTTAGTGAAACATATATACCTTTGCAAATGAAGATAAGTTTTACGCAGCGTCTTTTCTTTGCATGTTCGTTTGCAATGAAATTAATAAAAAAATCTAACATATTAATCAACGTACTCGATGTCATACTCAGTTCTAACAAATAATAAAAATTAATATTTAGCCGAATAAGTCCACATGAAGAGATATAAATGGATCGATTTAAGATTATAATTAGTGAGAAAAATAAAGTAAATGTAATTTGTTTTTAAGCAATATATGAAAACCCCTGATTGTGAGAATTAACTGATCTTTTATATATATATATATATATATATATATATATATATATATATATATATATATATATATATATATATATATATATAAGATATAAGATATATAATAATATATAATATATAAGATATAAGATATATAATAATATATAAGATATAAGATATATAATAATATATAAGATATATAATAACATATAATATATAAGATATCAGATATATAATAATATATGAGATATAAGATATATAATAATATATAATATATAAGATATTAGATATATAATAATATATAATATATAAGATATATAATAATATATAATATATAAGATATAGGATATATAATATATAAGATATATAATAATATATTATATATAATATATAATATATAAAATATATAATAATACATAATATATAAGATATAAGATATATAATATATAATATATAAGATTTATAATAATATATTATATATAAGATATAAAATATATAATAATTTTGTCTGGCTCCAAACGGGGCTGAAGTGATCAAACGATGCTACAACTAGACGAGAATGATAAAATCTGCGAATGTGGAGAGGAGGACAATACCGGTGTAGCTTGAAAGATCTTGTAGAGTAAAACAATGTAAAAGACTGTTTTAAAAAAAGGAGAGAAACTGTCGTATGACCACGTGCTTCAAAGATACGCATATAAGAATTACATTTTCCATATTTATTAATTAACTAGCTGTACCTGGCCACGCGTTTCTTTGGCTCAGTTTGTTAAAATGGAACACATTCCTTGTTTATTTACTTTTAATATTTTCTGCAATTTTTTTTCCTAAAAAAAAAGATTCCTTTTTTACCATAAATTGTTTTTTGCAGGAAAACTTGCATTTTTTTAAAAGAAAATTGGTAGTAAACGTTTCTTTTTGCAAACGGAATTTTTATTATAAAAAGAAAAAAATGAATACTTTATATGAACACTGTAAATAGTTAAGTGAAAGTAGAGAAAAAAAATGTTTTTTTTCAAGAGAATGTACAAATTAATTTTTTGTCAACAGATGTTAAGAAAATAAACAGAAAAAACACTCCCATCATTAATTAATTAATTAATTAATTATGCAATGTTAATTTAGTGTTTCAACATTCAAACAACGCTCGGTTGAATCCGGTGGAATGAAATGGAAGGTGGGGGTCAAATTCAGCATGAGTACCATTCTGTTTAATTTCGTCCTGTATTCAATTTTTGAAGTGGGCTACCAGCGATTGAAAATTCAACAATAAAATAATTTTAATAAGTGCTCAACTTCTAATAAAAATCCTAGTAAATCAATCAATCCCCCGTATTTGTTCGGTTGTTGTAAAAATGGAAGGGAAACTTAAATTTCGCTCCCTTGTAATTTTTTTTATTTGTTAAATTGTGCCCCCCTAACGAATATAATCCAAAGAATAACGGTGCTTTTACACTTTATTGCCGAAATTGTAGACGCCATTTTATTTCACGCACCTTCTATGCAAATCCTGGTTAGACTATGGCCGAAGCATGAAATAATAACCCCAAATTTAAAGTGTAGAACGATTACCGTTAAAACCAAAAATAAATAAATAAATAAGAAAACAACCCACTTCCCCGTGAAAAAAAAGAAAAAAAGAAAAAAAGAATCATTTAAAATAATTTGTTGTTGACCTTTCAAAGTTGCTTTAATTAAAAAATAACGTTTTCAATTATTTATTTGTTGAATAAAAAGAAAGAAAACTATTTTATACAAATTCAATGTTGCTTTCACTACCAACTTGTTTTATTAAACTTTTAAATGTTTTACTAAATCTTTTCAATTATTTGTTTTCCAATTATATATTTGCTTTAATTACCAAAAAACTTTTCGTAATATTTATTTGTCCGAGAAAAAAAGAAACTATTTTATAAAAATCCGATGCTGCTTTCATTACGAAATTGTTGGATTAAAAGTCTAATTTTTTACGCAAATTTTTCACTAAATGTTTGTCCAATTATATTTTGATAAATTTTTATACAATAAATGTTTTGCGTTTGTTTTGGTTATCAAATGACGCTCGCCCATATTAAACCCTGATGAATATGTCATGTGATTCCCCCTATTAAGAAAGGCTTCGGAATAGACAACCCGTAACCGTATCAGCATACCCGGAAACCTATCGAAGTTGACTTGTGGAATGTGAACGATGGTTTTGCCGTAATGTAATAATAATAATAATAATAATATTAATAATAATAATAATAATAATAATAATAATAATAATAATAATGTACCGGCATATCATTCTATGCCGAAATTCCTAAGCTCCTTTTACACTAATTAATTTAGGTGACTGAAATAGGAATTTGAAGGTTAAGGACCAAACGTAATTTCCCCCAGGGAAGAAAGTGTTTGTACACATGAGGGAAAGAAAGTGATGAGAATTTTTTTCAGTGCGAGCTTACCAATTCAGTTAATTTTTGAAGTTAAGTAAATGCAATGTAAAAATTCATTTCGAGATAAATCTTAGTATTCTTTGTATAATTCAATGATAATTGATAAAGTCAACTCATAATCTAATGCAGTAAATATTACGAAAAAGAAAACACCTTGTTTGTGCTAAAAATGGCGTCAGTAATGAAATTCATTTTGGTATGAGTTATATCGTAACGATGTTTACAACCACAATGAACTCTGAAAAATGGGAACATGAAAGGAAAGGAAACGAAAACATACGAAACGCAGTAAACTGGAACGTCGGTTTTTAGAGATGCATGTAGAAATGCACTGTTTATATTTTTAAATGTAGTAATTCTCTATGTGAGTCGGTAAATATGTTAAAGCACACCCAAATTGATTTGTTACTAATCGAGATTGATTTGTTCGTAATCGCTGTAAGTGAAAAATTGACATTTTACATTTTGTAATGCGTTAACCGGAAAATTAATATCTAAAGCAGTAATCGGAAAAAAGTAAACAGAAGAAGAAAGCAGGGAACAAAACGAAACGGAATGTAAAGGAAATGATAAATTATATGTTAATGAAAGAAAAAGAAAAGGAGAGGAACGTTTTTTTTATATCCTAGTGCAATAGTGTTTCGAAATAAATTGTAAATAAGCAATGTATAATTATGCGCCGTGTGTTTCCCGTAGTAGGAAGCATTTCAGTTTTTGTATGTAACTACAAAACCCCTAACCGGTGTGCGTTTGCAATAGTTCATCGTGAACGACGAAGCGGTGGCGCAAATGGGGAGCAGGAAGAGGAGGAAACAAATGGAGAGAAAAGATTTTACAACTTCCATTGATTCTTACAGGTTTTGGCTGTGAACTCTCACCAGAAAAATATAGGAATGTACGATTATCGAGCAAGTGTAGAGGTAATAGGCCTATAGCACACCTCAGATAATGTGCTGCAGTTTGTGCATATTACATTTGCATGAAATGTCTTGAATTTTAATCCTATTAAGGTGAAACTCAGAGGGGAAAAATGACTTCATTTTATTTATATAGAAGAGAAGAAGAGATAAACGAATCTTAATATAATTGTTTATCTTAATAAAAAGAAACTTTTAGGCACTTAAGTTACTTTACTTTCTTCATTTCAAAGATGAGATACGTCTTACGAGGAGCTCTCAATAAGTTTCCAGACTTTTTCGTGTGGGCATTTGTATTGATAGTACACATATGAAACTCTAGTCCCTTTCAAAGTAATCTCATCCGGCTGCAGTGCACTTATTGTACCGTTCCAATTTCTGGACGGCCCCAAGGAAGTCCTCTTATGTGAGCGTGTCAATTACTCTCGTCACAGCCTCTTTCATCTCCTCAATTGTCTCATAACGACAGACTCTAAGGGTTTCCCTGAGTATAGGGAATGACCAAAAGTCACAGGGGGCAAGGTCTGAACTATAGGGAGGGTAAGGAACTGTCTTGATGCACATCTTGGTAAAATAGTTTGTGGCAAGCATGAAGTTGTGGACTGGTGCATTTGTGCAAATCTTCCACATCTTCAGTTCCTCGCGACTCATCCATGCAATCCTTTATTTGGCCAATCAACTTCTGACTTCCTTACTCCCCCACACACTTCTCATCAGCCCTCACAGACTCCTCGCCTTTCTTGAATCTCTTATGTCACTCAAAAACTTATGCTCGATTCATGGAAGATGATCCAAAAGCAGTCTAAAGCATTCCATACTGTGACCCAATAAATTATGATGGTTGAAAATTGCCCCAGAAGGAAGCTAATGAGGGCTGAATTAGAGCTTCAATTTATGTGAATGATTCCGGGGTACTATCAGATACGATTGCTAGTTAAATAACGGCTTGATCACTGATAACAAATACATGAAGAAGAAAAAAAAAAAACAATTTCGGGAACATTAATAATATTGTTTTGGTGAATATGATTATTGTGTGTTATCTAACCATGTTTTATTTTGAAGTGAGCTTTAAGATAAAGGCCGAGATTGGGTTGTGTGGGAACCCAGATAATGGAAAAGTTTTGTTGCTATCGGAAAATCACATAATTAATATGCATAGATGATGTGGCTAATTAGTCAATCAAGGCGAATCAGAGTGTGGCGTAATGCATAGGGATTGGTTGGATGGGAAACCCGGACCAGTCAGGTCCTTATCCACCCCTTTATTTAAGAGGAGCCGCAGAGCGGGTGGGAGTAAGTTGTTGTTGGGAGTTCGTAGTTACCGCCGGCCACCACCCCGCGCAAAAACACCCCGTTCACTGACCGACCGATAATGAAAGTGAGAAGGGAATCGGGTTTTAAAAACAATAAGAAAAAAGCTCCTATCGAGTAGACTACCGGTGAAAAATATGGCATATGTTTTTTTGTTTTTTTTTCTTCTTTGTAATCAGAATTATTTTAATAATTAAGCCTTACAACAAAACCAAAAGTTGCGTTCGAGTCGATTATTCGTCGCTTGTCAGCTTGTGGATTAAAGGCAGATAAATGATAGCCAAATTGAAGTAATCATTTTCAGCGAACATCCGGCAAAGAGGATAGGATCGCCAAACACACAATGGACTTTTCTTTGTTTAAAATTTTTTTGTTCCTTTCTTCGCTTGCCAACCACTAGTAAAATGAGAACTACAGGAATATCACATGAACCCTGTCATCGTAAAAGCGCGCGAGACTTCGCTATTAGACTTCTGTGGGTGTTCGAATCGGAACCATCTAGAACTACACTTGTGTGACTGGTGAAGACTACAACCTCTCTTGTATTAGATCTTAGCTGGAGGAGGCCGGGTCTTCTTCATGTTATAAAACGTTTCTGTGGTATTTTTTCTAAGTTTAAAACAATTTTATTGCATATTGTTCTTCCAAATTTCTATTTTTTAAATATAAGTTTATCATAGCTCGGAGACTACATAAATAGTTTTGTTATTTATGTGAAAGCAATATACATGAATTCTGAAAGAAATCAAGTTAGTTTAGTGCAAATATGTGATAAAAATCGAATTTGGAATAAAATTATGAATTTTACGCCACTTCAAAAACCGTGTTCCATTTAAAGAACAGTGGTAGGAAAAACATTAAATATTACAAAAAAAAAAAAAAAAATGTCTTGAATATTAAAATTTTCTGATTGTCACATTTCGTATATTATCTTTTTTGAAAAGTTAGTCACTGAGTATTGACCATAGATATAATAAGATGTTAATTATCCTAAGAATGCAAGGGATTGAGTAAAGAACTTGACGAAAACAAAATTAATAACAAAAAAACAATAATAAAAATCATGTATGAGGGGCGTGCAATAAGTAATGCCCATGACCCCCTTCCCATAACAGAAGAGCAACGAAACTTGGCACAGTTATTAGTCTTTCTCTACATAGGAACCACCCAGAGGTATGCATTTCTCCCATCGTTTGATGCAGCTCTGGAGACCGTTTTTGTAGAACACCCCAGGTTGGTCCTCCAACCACACCGTCACTTCAGAAATCAAAGTGGCATCATCTGGGAAACGCTTTCCTTTCAAAAACAACTTAATGGCTGGGAAGAAGTGAAAGTCAGAGGGTGCAAGGTCAGGAGAATAGGTAGGATGGGGATTCTTCATAACCACATGCCCGTGCTTCTGATCTGGCGACATGCGAGTTGTGGACCGGAGCGTTGTCCTGCGGGAGGAGGGTACCTTTGCTGATCTTGCTCCACCTCTTGATTTTGATAGCTTCCCTTAATTTCCCCAAAAGTGAAGTATAATAGGCTCCTGTAATTGTGGTACCCTTTGCCAGGAAATCTGTCATCACTACTCCGTCCTGGTCCCAGAAGACTGTGAGCATGACCTTGCCAGCAGAGGGCTGCACCCTTGCCTCTTTTGGGGGTGGTGAGTCCAAGTACTTCCACTGCATTGACTGGGCTTTGGTCTCTAGATTATAGTGATATACCCAGATTTAATCCTGTGTAATCAGTCTTTTGAAAAACTTTGACTCATCTTCTTGGCACATCTCCAAATTCATCCTCGAGCACTTGACGCGTTCTCTGGAATGGTGTGAGCAACCTGGGTATCTATCTGGCAGACACCTTATGCATATGCAAATGGTCATGAATGATAGTTTTCACAGACCCTGTACTAATCTTGACATCTTGGGCTATTTGACGAATAGTAATGCGCCGATCTTCCAAAATGGCAGCCTCAACTTGACGGACAGATGCCTCATCAATGGCAGAAGGGGGGGTGCGACCAGGTCTGGGAGCTGTTTCCACAGACTTCCGGCCATGTTTGAATTCACGATGCCAGCGTTTTACAAGGTCATATGATGGGGCATTATCACCATAAGTTTCTTTCATTTCATCAAAAGTCTCCTGTGGTGTGTGTCCTTTCAAATGCAAAAACCGGATCACTGCTCGACATTCAACAGGCTCCTTTTCACACCTGACTCAGTTCAAACACCTGTAAAACAGAAATCACAATTAGTTCAGAGCTGTAATTTGCCACAAACCCGTAGAGATATAAATCATTGCACATGCAAAATTTCAGCTGGATCAGACAACTGGAAGTGGGTCAGGGGCATTACTTATTGCACACCCCTCGTATTTTGCCCTATAAATGAAGTTGTTGTTGTTTAGCATCATTCATTTATTTTCAAATGAATCAGATTATTTTTGTTGGCATTCGTTTCCACGATATCTTTTTAGTTAGAATCCTATCTAAAAAGACATCGGGTATTTAAAGGAGGGAGTCCCGTGAAGGTTGCCATCATCATTAATTGAAAGCGATTCTGTGGAACGAACTGGATTCGAACTGGGCGTACCCAAGCTGTCAGTCCGTGCTGTTAACTATTGTCACCTCCCTAAATGGAGGAGTGTAAAGTAATTTAAGAAACCTTATATATATATATATATATATATATATATATATATATATATATATATATATATATATATATATATATATATATAAAATGGGTTAAGAAATTCAAACGAAAGAAAGATGTATATTTAAATAAGGGAGTAGTCACCAACAATGTGTATTTTTTAACATTATTTTATTATTCCGTGTCTTAGTTTTTCATTGAGAATTATATTTGGAACATTGTAATAATGTTTTTAAGTCATTGAAATCGTTTTTACGCGCATTTCAGACGTTCTGTGATGCGTCCTCGTCAGAAATTATTTTCAAATGTGTTGGAGATGTAAAAATGGCGATTTTCGTAGTTAATTTGAAGTTTTTCCAAGGGGTGGAGGCTTGTAAGTGTTTATTATTCATTGGCATGCTCAATTTTTATTGCTCTTTTATTGGGCTTGTGAGGGAGACCGTTGACCTGGCTGTAGTCGCTATCTCTTTCTCCTAATGTTTTTTTCTTTTCCTTTAGGGTGGGGTAGGGTGTGTGTGTGTGTGTGTGTGTGTGTGCGTGTGCGTGTTTGCTTTTATTGGTTTGGGAATGTGTATATTGTTTTATAGTATTTTGGGGTTATTTGCTTCCTTAGGAAGGCGGCTGTGATCCGAGGTCGTTACTAATGTGTATGTGTGGGGAGGGGGGACTAGCTCTTCTGAAATAAGGGTAGGGGTGCTTTCATTCTATTTTGATATTTATTTTTTGGATTCTTGGATTTTAGTATTGTGCTTTTTCGTTTTAGTCTTTTCGGGTATTCCTTATATTGTGTTTGTTTAGAAAGAGGGGTGTATTTAAAATAGGGGATTTTTTAATGTTTCTATTTATTTGTCTCCCCATGTGGGTATGGCCAGACCCAGGATCGGTTCCTAGTGTGGGGAAGATTTTGTTCCGCAGAGGGGGGCATTGGAGGGGGTATAGGTATGGGAGGGGGATGATAGAAGGGATGATAGTTGTTTCAGTCATATATATATATATATATATATATATATATATATATATATATATATATATAGTTTTTATTAAATTTGATTATTTAATTAATATTAAAAATATTAGAATCAGATAATCTTTTTGGCTTTGGTGGATGTTTTTCAATCAGAAATATTCATTTTTTTTTGCTAAAAAAATCGCATTCACTGTCATTACTTGTCCCTAATAAGCATATAAAAATACACAATAAATTATAGCATGCTTTAAGGCGATGCGAATAACGAGTAATCGGCTAGTTTAGAATTGATGAATGGCTACTGGTACCCAGGCATCTCCGTTTGTGCATATAAAACCTGTGTGATGCAAGCATCTGCCCGCTTCTATATATGGACGTAATATATACGTCGGTTTGCTTCAATGCAGTTATAGAAATATATCGATCTATTTTTCAGTCGTTCGTTCTCCTTGTATCTTTCTCTTTATCTTTTTTTCTTTCTCACTTTTCCCTCCCTCTCTTTTATGCCCTCTCTTCCTCACACCCTCTCTTTCTTTTTCTCCAGACATACTCTCTCTTTCTATTTCTCTTTCCCCATTCTCATTCTCTCTCTGCATTTCTATCCCTTTTTTTCTC
Organism: Euprymna scolopes; assembly: GCF_053919585.1. Classification (NCBI taxonomy): domain Eukaryota; kingdom Metazoa; phylum Mollusca; class Cephalopoda; order Sepiida; family Sepiolidae; genus Euprymna; species Euprymna scolopes. The sequence goes on from NC_136484.1 coordinate 138,591,033, forward strand.
TGTCTCGTTTTGTCCCGTTTTCTTTCTTTCTTTCTATTCCCCTCTCTTTCTCCATCTTACGCTCTCCTTCTTCCTCTCTCTCTCCTCATGTCTTTTTTTTTCATCTGTCTCTCCTTGCTCTCTGTCTCTTCACTTTCGTTTCTTTCTCTCTTTTCCATCCTACCTTCTCTCTCTGTTCCTCTCATCCCCTCTCTTTATACCTCGCTACCCCTTTTCTGCCTCTTACCCCCTCTCTCTTTCTTTCTCAGCATTCTTGTTTATCTGTCTGTCTGTCTGTCTTTGGCTTTCTTTCCACCTCCTCTACCCCTCTTTCTCTTTCTTTCTGTTAGAGCATCATTTCCATATTAGATCAATACCATACCGGCTGAAACTCGCGATAGAATCTGAGTTCAGGGCATTATTGTAATATCGACATTCGCCCATGACCGATCGTTATTTTTCAACCTTGATATACCTTTAACTGGCTGACTTGAAAAAGATTCTAATAAAGAAGTTTATTTTTAATCAATTCAAATAGAAAAGAAGAAGGAAAATATTAAAAAGAATCCTCTAAGGAACACCTGTCGCTGGCTTTGGGCATCATCTAGACAATCACAAACTTTACACTTGGCAAAGAATTGCATTTAACAAACAAACAAAAACGAAGCTAACAAAATTGATCTCAGAATAGAAACAAAACTTAAAATGAAGAGTAAAGAACTGCTACTACTACTACTACTACTACTACTACTACCAGTATGGCTCCGTTCAGTTTTGACAGACTATGGATACCGAGTGTAAGGGTGTATCCACGTGTCACTGTGAGGCAAGGGTAGCGCAATCTTTTACTATTCCACTGCTGAGTCGGCATATCTCGATCCCAGGAAAAATCCAAGACGAGATCCGGGATAAACGGTGAGAACATACAGCACCTTGTATTACCCAAACTATTTGATATTTGGTGTCTTGAGAAATAGATAAAAATTAGGCGATACCCACATTTTAAATCGAACGGAGAAACGGCCGATTCCAGTATGCAGTCGCAGACATTGTACTGCAAATCCAACACAGAGACATCAGTTTGATTCACAATTTAGAATTCATGATTCATAAATTGGCTCCTGGGAAAATTAGAAAATATAGAAAAACTTCAGTTTTTTTTTTTTTTTAATTACATTTTGTAACTCTATTTATTTGATCACGAACGATTGATTATAAGAGACTATTTAGATTTGTAAGGAGATTTATATTCGTATATATATATATATATATATATATATATATATATATATATATATATATATATATATATATATAAATTGTATGCGTGTGTAGGAAGTTTTTTTATCTTCTTATGAAGTGGAGATATCGAGTAATAATTGCTATAAAAAAATTGTTATTAAAAAAGTACTCGTTATGCTTTCAACCCTTAAGGAAATTTCATCTCACAAAGCATGATTAATCCATTTTTTACTTCAATTAGATGTTACCATTAAAATTATAATTAGAATATTTGATATTCTACTTCATCCGTTGGATGGTGACGCTCGTGTTCAAACCCCTTCCCTAACACGAGCGCCGCCATGTTGAATACGTTGTTTTATCGTGGGAATATGTGATCGGAATATGAAATGGGCAAATTGCATTGATAAAAAAACGGTAATAATAAAAGGATGATGCAATTAAAAACATATATTAATCGGAATCGGAAAAATCAGAATTTGGAGGGATATCGGAATCGGATAATTTGTGCATATTTTCCGATGCAAAAAAAAAAAAAAAAAATCAATCCTTTTAATTGTTTTTCTTTTGTATTTTTTTTTGTTTGTTTTAGTTTAAAACTTACTTTTCCATTACTGGCATTAATGATAAAATTATAAGTATTTATTGATTTTCAACTACCACTAAAACTGAAATTTATATATAGATCACTTTCTCACAACTGTATTTTTTTTTACGTTTGTGATAATATACGCACATATTACATAAGTTTGTGATAATATACGCACATATTACATAAGTTTGTGATAATATACACACATATTACATAAGTTTTTACGCTAATCTTAATCTTAAATTAAAGCAACAACTTTGTAGCTAAATATTTACAGAATTTAAAGAAATTGTAATCAATAATTGCATTGAAATCAGAAATTCATAACAGAATCAATAATTGTATCGAATCAAGAAAAAATATTGGAATCGTCCTGTCACTAATATATACATTTATTTATCGCAAAGTAAGTTCGTCAAAGACAAACGTAGAAGGGCAGAACGAAAGATGATGAGGGTTTGAAAATTACAGAGGTAATTACTAACGAAAGAAATTTTTAGACACAATCAAAATAAACATGAATTGCCAGGACAAAAATATAGAGAGTGCAATAGGCAATTTAAGGTAATGCGATTTATTTAAATGATGACTAGAAATTAGTCAGTTAGAGCCGACCATTTTTATGTCCTCAGAATAGGATGAAAAATGATCCCCTAGAACAGCATCCCAAGAAAACTTACTAAATCTAAATGAAAGACCTTAGCACGCATACTAAGGTACTGTCTTGTCACTATACATGATCTGTTCGGGAAAAAATCAAACAAGGCTAATAGACTAGATGCAGCATTGAACAAAACCCGTTGCTTGATCAGTGGTTGTGTGAAGCCTACCAACCTAAACAATCTACATATACTTGCTGGCATTTCTCCCACAGATACGAAACAAGATTTTGCCAACCGAATAGGTTACCAGAGATGACTCTCATCTCTTTCGCGGTTGTGAACTTCTGGCCCAACAACTGCAATCAGTGGAGGGCGGTTTCTTCAACCAGGTCCTGTTCCTAGCCACTTCTAAAGAAGAAACCAGAAACCAGCTATAGACCACAATGCTAGTAGATTACTCTTTTCTATTAACATGGAAATCTAACCCCTTTTAAAGTCCTCTCTCCTGACTCAGAAGCATTGTGGGTTCAGTGGAAGTTATTTGACCGTCATAATAGAAATGGGGCGATCTTACACCTACTATGGTCACATGGGGTTACAAAATGGACTTTGCCATCCGCGAATGTGGAGAGGATGATCACACAGCACAGCACTGTTATATAGCATGGACTGTGTTTGGACGGAAAAGTTTTAGTGACACCTTAGAGGTCAGAGGTAATTTTCGCTGACGGATACTTCAAGCAGAAAAGGTATGCCTAAGTGTTGTCCTCAGTGCATAAAATGTAGCTTGGTTTAGCAAAACGAGCTATCTGCATGTGTGTGAGTGTGTGTGTGTGTGTGTGTGTCTTTCTCTTTCTCTCTCTCTCCATCTCTCTCTCTCTCTCTCTCTCTCTCTCTCTCTCTCTCTCTCTCTCTCTCTCTCGCGTACACAAGTGACCTGCCATTCTGATGTTTCACGCGACTCTCTTCTTTTTAAATATTTTTTTAATAAAGTCTCCGGTCGAAAGTCATGCGGTTTCAACGACTTCCGTTGCGCTCGGCTATCACGTTTAAGGTGCCACTCAAAGTCTTCCATTCAAACACAGCCCTAGGTATGTAACATGCATTGCGTGCCCTTTACTAGCCAATCATTACAGCTTAAAATACCTCACAAAGTTTGACAATAAAACAAGTGTAGAGAAATTACAAGCTGTCATATAACTGTATCCTTCGAAGATACGAAAAGTAAATAAATACGATCACATAGATTCCGTTGGCCCGTGGGAGGAGATGAATAGTTATTTTTTTCATCAATGTTGATATATGAATGAAATAATAAAACTCCCAAGCAGATGTTGACTCGTCGGCTGTTACATACAAAATTTGCAAAAGCTAGATTAATTTTTAACTATTTTACTTTTTCTGTCTGGAAGGATGCACGAAACTGATGTGGAGAGACGCTTTTGACTACTTTTTATATAACAGCTGACGAATCAACATCCAGTCGGAGTTTTATTATATCTATCTATATATAAAAGGCAAAACGCGCGCGAGAGTTTTTGTATGTCCAATAAGGGCTTTTTTTCGTCGGGGTTCCGGGGGTGGGGGTGGGGGTTACTACAGCTTAGAAGTGTTTATATACCCCTCAGATAATAATATCTTGGATTTGCGAACGCGCGTCGCGTCTATATTTATTTACAGTGACTTTTACAAAATTATTGCTATTTCGGCTTCTCACGTGTTGATTCGTTTTTTTTTTTTTTTTTTTTTTTTTTGTATAAAAGCGAAACTGATGTGAAACTTAGGTGCGGATCTCGATATCCAGGCCGGGAGGGTCCAGAAAGCAAGTGGACGTTTGGTCAATGTCGGTTTTTACCGCCATATTAAACAGCTGCTCTCATTTGGACACTCCCCTAATAAAGGGGAGGATGGTTATCCCCAATACATTGGGGAAACAAAACCAGAGAAAGTTGGGTAAAAAACAAACCCTCTAAAACTATCCCGCAACTAAAATTAAGTGCGAAATTTCATTTCCTTTGACCAGTTAGATTCGCCACGCACTTGCCATTTATAAACGTTACATTGAAACTGTTTTCAGTTACTTTCCTTTCATACCAAGTCTTTCGCCTCAACGTTCCGGGTTCGATCCTATCTACCTACGAAAACGTTTTATTTTATTTTATTTTATTTTATTGTACTTTTTCTTCTTTTTACATCATGTTCGTTCAGTTTTTTTTCCGATTTTTCAAAAGAAGTTTAATATAGGGTTTTGATCTACCCCCACCCTCCCCCAAACACACACATCTACAAAAAACCTTTTTTCGATGTTTTTCTGTTTGATTTTGTTCGTTTTTTCTTAATATTTGTTTTCGAGCCTACTTTCCTACATTTTTTTTTTCTTTTTATCTAACCCACCTCCCAAACACACACACACACATCTACAAACACCCGATCATTTTTTATTTCAATTTTTAATCAGTTCGTGTACGTGTCGCGTTTCTACAGTGGTTATGTCGCCAGCTTTGAATGGTACAATTTTGGTTTCGATTCTAGCTGATGCCACCCAAATACTTCTTTTTTACTTTTGAAATCACGACTCTATAACAATCTATATAATTATAAAACTCTAATGACCTTGTAACGGGTGTTGTAACTCAGCATCCGTTTTACGACTTCCGGTTGTGCATGCGTACATAAACATAAACTTATAACGTAAGACGGAAATGAACGATGTAAAAAAAAGGCAGAAAGCATTAACAATTGTTTATTTTGATAATCTAAACGCAATAAAAAAAATTGGGACGTTGAAAACGTGCACAGTAAAACAATATGTTTTATCGTCGCGTTGATTATTTATTTGAAACGTAAATTAAGAAAATATTTACAAATAAATAATCAACGAGACAATAACACGTATTGTTTTACAGTGTACGTTTTCAGCGTCCCAATTGTTTTTTTTTTTTTCGTGTTTAAATTATCTAAATAAACAATCGTTAATATATTCTGCATTTTTTTACATAGTTCATTTCCGTATTACGTTTAAATTATTTTAATGCAATTTTCTTACAAATAAATCTACTTTAACCCGTTGACAAGCATACGGGCATTTTACAACAGCGATTTACCCACCGCATTCCTTTTTTTTTTTTTTTTTTTAAATTATTCTCTATTTTTTAATACACCTTTCTTAAAAATATTCATAGATTATCTTCTACACTACAAACATCAATAAATAACCCCGAAAATATGTTTTTTTTAATTTGCGTTGCAAATAAATAATCCACGCGACAATAAAACGTATTGTTTTACTGTGTACGTTTTCAGCGTCCCAAATGTTTTTGGTTCGTGTTTAAATTAAAAGATATATCAATATTTGAATTTAACTTTAAGTATTACAGTATCTGTTCAGTGCACATTTACCTATAAGTATGGCAAACTACTTATAATCAATGGCTGTAAGTTTTTTTTTCAAAAATAAGCAATTATAAACAGAACGACTCATAAAAATCTATGTATATTCTTTTTTTCATTTATATATACTTTCGTATAAATGTTTCTGTTATGTCACAAAAACTATTTTCTTTGCGTTACAAGTGTCAAGCTCATACATTAATTCCATAGCTAATATAACATACTGATCCAACGGGTCACGGGTAGTCTAGTATATACGAAATCTAGACAAATTAAAATATCATATTTAAGCGTATTTTGCACTCTGGAAAAGTCTCCTATCCGGCTAATATATATATATATATATATATATATATATATATATATATATATATATATATATATATATATACACAAACCCCCCCATGTCTATCTGCCTGTCTCCATATTTTAAAACTCTATATTAGCCAAAACTAAAAGTCGCAGAGCAGTTTGATGGCACCCAAATACTTTTTTTTACTTTTGAAATCACGACTCTGTAATAATATATACGAAATCTGGACAAATTAAAATATCATATATAAGTGTATATTAAGACCGGGCAAAGCCGGACACTCCCCCTCCCCACTATATTATAAAAGGAACTTTGTCTGTGTGTTCGTTCCATCCGTATGAACTCTAAAACGGTTCGACCGATTTTTATGAAATTTCACACAAATGTACTTTATATACCTGAAAGTGTTCTTAGATAAATTTTATATCGGAGTGTCTTCGATAATTATTGATAATTGATAATAGATAAATCCAATAAAAGAACGAACATATTATTTTAACCAAAGTTAATACTTTATAGAGCCTAACATCACAAGTGCATTTGAAAAGTTCTATTACCACACAATCAGAAAGCTCCGGTATATAAAATCAACACTAGGTTCTTTTATATGACAGGGATGCGTTCAAAATGAATGTTTCTGCTCAAAGCACAACTGAACCATGATATTTGGCTTTTGCAATTCCCAGAAAGAAATTGATGTAATGAATATGAATAAATTCGGGTTTCTACACGCGAGAATATGATTAGTTGGACATAATAGCATTGGGAAGAAGTTGAAAGATACGCCAAAAGCCTAAAGCTTAAGGATATTAACATCTATAACTACCGACAAACGTCTATTAAGGTAACTAGAATTTACTCGAATACTGTAGCCTTGATAATTCAACTACTTCAAATAAATATATTCCTTTCCGGACATATCACAAATGAAAGTAAGGAAGAGTTTAAGATGAATTTAAGTTATTAAAACTTGCCCTATAATATAGTACGTACACGCGATATCAAACTTAATTCACATCCCTCACCAGGAAAGATAGCAAAATGAGTCCATAACGTCAAATTTCTGCAGACCGTATACAGAGAAATCAGTATGCTTCAAACTGGACAAGCAATATCAGCACACCTTATACAGAGCTAGCTTTTAATAGCGATTAATTTTCCCCATTTCCAAGGCACCCAATTAAGACAGACTGTGTAGAAAACAGACTGACACAACCATATCCACACACACACACACACACACACACACACACACACACACACACACACATACACACACACACACACACACAAACAAACAAACAAAAAAAAAAAAAAAAAAAAAAAACCGTTTTCTGTTCTGGTGTACAGTTTAACGGTACTTCGTCTTCTCCGCATTGACTAGAAGGTTCTTCAACTGTTAGTTTTCAACAGGGTCTACATTGCACAATAAAATCCGACAGAACATATAGAAATAAAAGTAAATGAAAATGTTGAGAAAACCGTAAAATATAAAAGATAAAATAAAATTTAAACTCCATTGTTTCTTTTAATAAGAGGAACTTCGTAAAATGAATGTCATTTCAAGAAAAGGAAATATCAAAGTTGTAGGTTTTTTTTATGAGGTTTTGTCCTTTTTACTTTATATTATATCCATTGTCCACTTTTTTCTATACCCTCTTATATATTTCTATTTGATTTTACTTCAGTCCAAGTTCTCAAAAACCGTCTTCCTGTGCCTAACACTTGATATTCATATGAGATAGATATTCGAATACTCCATTAAAGCCATCTTTTAATTCCCAAACACTAAATTATTAAAGAAGTTTAGAACATACTTTTCCTCTTCTCATTTGATCATTTAAATGGGTTGTAGTGTATCTTTCTTTTGGTCAGTTGGTTTTTCCGGATTCCAGTAGAAGAATTCATCTTGTCTGGTGGAGTATCCAGCTCTATACTGTTATTTGACGTAACATCACTTGTAAAAGGTGCACTATTCATCGTAAAAGCCAGTGTGAGTTCTCTATACCGAAGAGATCTTATTTGAGCCGCGAATATTATGTGCTTTTTAATATTTAGTCAGGGTTTACTTGTAGGGGAAAGTATTCTCATGCCTGACAAACCTCTGCATAGAGATATTCGAGTTCTATCCAGTAGGTATTCAAGTTCTCTTCGGTGGGCATCCTTGGAATGAATATCCAAATCTTAAGGGGGGGGGGAGTGAATTTTAAATAAAATCAAAATATTAGAATATTGATTTGTAAATACTGCTAACGCGATTTCACATTCTTCTAACATGTAACTTGTTGGAAGATATGGCAAATCATAGTTTGTTAATCACTAGCTAATTTTCATGTAGTATTGAGGTACCATGTTATGTACGATAAAGAGGAAATTTCAACGCTTATTTTTGTGGAAACTCAATTTTTGTGGAAACTCAATTTTGTGTGGAACTTGTAAGCATTTCGCTACACACGTTTGTTGAGAGATGATAACCAGTTCGTGCACAAAAAGTGTAAGACGAATGAGAACGTATATGTGGATGGCGAAACTATTGAGGTTGTTCAGAAGTTCTGTTTTTTTACTTTGATGATACCATAAAGACACAGTATAGTAATTACAAGAGTTAAGCGAGAATAGAGTAAGTTCTGGAACTTCTTCCATTACTAACTAGCAGAGAGTTATCATTATCGATCAAGGGAAGTGTCTATCAGGCATATGTACGCAGTGTCAGGATGATGATTATCATCATATCGCATGAACCCGAAGATTCTATTGTTGGCATTGGTTTCTCCGATACTTTCGTTGTCAGAATTCTTTCTATAAAAACATCGGGTACTTACGGGATGGATAACGAGAAGGTTGCCAACATCCTAGGTGAAAGTGATATTTTTAGAACGAACTATACTCGAACTTTAAACACCCAGGTCGTCAGTCCATGTCATTAACCACCGTCACCTCCCAGTGTCATGAAGTATGAAAGTAAAACCCAGCAAGTGAAGGTTGAGGACATGCGTTGTATGAAGAGAAATATGAGAATGATACAATGAATGATACAATGGATGTGTAATGTTGATGTTGAAGATAAGCTAAAGTCAAATAATATTAGAGGAAGATTAAATCAGGACAGTATAGAAAGATATGAGCAAAACAGGAACCTTCATTGGTGTGGCCACATTGAAAGAATATATTAGTTATTGGGTTAGTAGAGGTAACACGATTAGTTTGATAAGAAAAACGTTGGAGGAAATGATGTAAGGACGGACCTGGGTGACAGCGGGATAAATAAAGACCTGGTCAGTGATAGTTTAATTTGAAAGTCAATTTCTAAAAGCCATCCAACACATACGAGAATGTAAAAAGCACATCCAATTGAATATGACGAGAAATAACAATCTTTGTTACAGTCTACTTAAAAGAATTTACTTTGACTGAGACGGCTGCTAGTCTGTATATCTATAAAAGCGCGTGTGAAAACAAATCTCAACCTATATACTCAACAACTTTTTGATTTACAGACTTGAAATTTGGTATAAAGGGTATTCAGACATGTGGAAAACATTTAATCGGTTTTCATCGGGGGAAAAGGGCTACTAGGGGGTCAAAATTGAAAAAAAAATTGTACGTTCGGGGGGGGGGGTAATCGGATTTTTTTTTTTTTATCTGTTTGTCAATTGTTTTACGAATGCGAATCGTTTACATAACCTATTCCTTATGTTAAAAATAAGTAGGGTTGAAAATACTTTTTAAAGATCGTGTCAGAATAGCCACAGGGTTATCGTACTTGACTCACTATCTTTAGGTTTTAGTTTCGATCTTAGTTCGAGTATTTTTCCTTACGAGAAAAAAATACTCGCATGCAGATATCTCAGTTTCTTTATGAATTAAAATATAATATTTATCCGTATTTTACGACGGGGCAACGCCGGGCGGCCTGCTAGTATAAAATAGTTTTGAATCTATATAGTTATAAAACCCTGTAAACCGTCCGACCGCCATTGCATGTATCTTGTCTATCAAAAACATTGTCGTTATGGAAAACAGCTTGTATTTAATAAAATCCACATATTTTTTCCACATTTCAGCCATATTGGATACAAATAACCTTTAGTCTTTTCTTAACTTTCAATCATGAAAATATGTTGTTTAATGTTTTGGTTTCGGTTTCGATTCTAGCGGATAACACTCAAATCATATATATATTTTACTCTTGAAATCATAACTATATATCGGGTACAATATAATATGAAATAATTAACTCTATAATAATAAATACGAAATCTGCGTAAATTAAAATATCATATTTAAGCGTATTTTACGACCGGGCAACGCCGGGCGCGCCCCTGCTAGTAATTATCTTAAACTAAAAATCTGCAACTCGTTTTAAATCAAAGAATATAATAGGGAATTGTTTAAAAAAGTTTTAAAATCTTTAAACAAATGATTTAAAAAAACCCTTAAATGACGTCACCACATTCCGTGCAACGCTGGGTTAGTACACCTAAATGAACATAAATTGTGAGAGTTTGAAATCTGACCCAATTTTCTGCCACTCAAAAAAAGACGATGTGTTGTTGTTGTTGTTGTTGTTGTTGTTGTTTTACTCATGCGGTAACCACTTATGAAGGTCAAGAACCATTCAAAGATAAGGGTTAATGAGACGGGGATGATTGTCAGCCGAAAGATGGTGAACATTATGGGAGTATCGCGTTTACTTTTGCGGTAGATCATGACAAGAAATTGTTAACATTTCATTTGAAGTCGACCAATTTGTAATTAACAGTGAAGCAGTCTCGCAGTAATGTGTTCCACAGGTGTGTCGCCTTGGCAAATAATGCCTGTCAGTGGAAATTCCGTATGACGAGTTCTTGCTGTGAATATATTATGGGAGGAACCAACAATTGGAGCTGAGTCGAGCACTTTCCATGAAATAACGATAGAGTGGAGAAAGACTAGTAAATTCTTTTTTGTGAGAAAGGTGTTGTAAGGAAGAGAAGAGATCAACCTTCTCCCCCCGAACCAAATTTCAAAATCGAATTTGTACTCTGTTAATGGAGGAAAGGATGGTCTATAGATGAACAACCACGTTTTTATTTGGCTTTAAAGCGATTAAATGTGTCTGTACGTGTGTGTGTGTGTGTGTGTGTGTGTGTGTGTGTGTGTGTGTGTGTGTGTGTGTGTGTGTGTGTGTTTTTTGTTTTTTTGTTTTTTTTAAATAATTTTACCTCAGTTCATTTGCGGATTTGCTCAGGTCACACGTTTCATCTCTTCACTTTCGTATTAATTTATTGCAATAAAAAAAAAACTATCACTATTCACATATTCATTTGGTTTAAAATCCCCTCACACAAACACAAAATAAGAAAATCCTATAAGGGGAGATAATCACCCTGATTAAATCAGTATCCCACTCCATTGACCTTGAAAGAATGAAAAATAGAAAAAAAAAATTAATGTTTAATACAACAGAGCAGCACTTTGACTTCCTTATAAAGTACAAAGTTGAGGAAAGTGTGATCGTTGGAGACGGTGAGTCATCTGTTGAAGTTAAAGAAAATAGAGTGGGGAGGAGGTGTGATTGAATGGGGACGATGTGTCGACTTTGGGGTGAGGCTTTAAGATATTAATGATGTCACGTTGACGGGTGACTAACGACTCTTGGGAAAGTGTAAAACTTCTTATTAGTAGCAAGGAAATGGAACGAGAGGGAGAGAGAGAGAAAGAGAGAGGGAAAGAAAGAGGGAACAAATAGATACATAGATAACGATAAGGATATATATATATATGTGTGTGTGTGTGTGTGTGTGTGTGTGTGTGTAGAGAGAGAGAGAGAGAGAGAGAGAGAGAGAAATAAATATCCATATATATAGAGAGAGAGAAAGAAAAAGAGAGATAGAGGAAGGGGGGGAGGTGGGATAACGAAATAAAGGAGAAAATTACATTGAGAGATAAAGAAAGAAAAAAAGAGAAATAACATGATAGATATAGAAATATAGATATATAAGACAGAGAGAGAGAGAGAGAGAGAGAGAGAGAGAGAGAGAGAGAGAGAGAGAAAGAAAGAGAGAAAGAAAAATATGGAAGATAAAGATGGATAGACAGATAGTGCGTTAGAAAAAAAACTAGTGCTAGATATAAATAGATAGATAACGATAGCAAAATAAAGAGCGAGGGACTAAAAGACTGACAATTAGACAGACAAGCGCGCGCGCACACACACACACGCACACACACACACACACACACACACACACACACACACATATATATATATATATATATATATATATATATATATATATATATATATATATATATATATATATATATATATATATTACAATAGAAAAATGCGAGCATGAAAGTAATATGATTAAGCTTAAACATGGAAATGTAAAGGACTAGTTGTTAAAACTGAACAACAACAAAAAAAAAGGACAAGATATTCTAGTAAAAAATATAAAAAATTTATAACTTGAAATATTGCAGCATTAAGAATTTTTAAATTCAATTTACAACATTATATAATCAATTCTTAATGCTGCAATATTTTAAGTTATAAATTTATTATTTTTTTTACTAGAATATCTTGTCCTTTTCTTTTTCAGTTTTAACAACTAGTCCTTTACTTGTTCATGTTTAAGATTAACCATATTACTTTTCATGCTCGCATTTTTTTTTTGTAATTCGTAATTTTTCCCAGACTTCCAGTAAATTCATTTGTTTTTGTTTTTTTTTGTTTAATTTCAGTTTTATTTTTTTGCCCCCACCCCACAAACATAACATATACATATGTAATAAGAATGTACGGCATTCGGCTGCTGTCAATAAAATCCCCCCAATAACCTCCCTTTTACTCTTTCATTCTCTCTGTTTTACTTGCCACTTTTCTTTTCGCGCGAGCGGTGAATTGGTAGCAACAGTAGTCGCCGAAAATACGTGGTTGTTATGGAAACCAGTCCTAAAAAACGTCGCTCACATCCTTACGTTTGTTTACGATTTTGAACACCAGTAAATTCATTATAACTTTTGTTTTACTGAACGAAAATTGAAAAATAAAATTCACAATATAGCTGAGAAAGCGATCTATAAACTGTAATAATTAATTGAAATTTGGTCGAAAAATGAGTGAGCGGTGAAACTTTAAAGCAGTTCTAAATGACTTAAACTGCCACTTAGCCATATATTCAAACACGGTAGTGTTTGAATGATACATATGTATACACACACACACACACACACACACACACACACACACACACACACACACACACACACGGATATATGTTCCGTACCCAATTTCCGACAGTTGATTCAAAAATTGCTATGCGGATCGAGCGTTTTACAACTGGATACGCATATTTTGAGTTAAGTTTAAATGTCTTCACATGGCACCAAAAAGTCAAGTATTTGAGGCAAGCATTTATTTCATCTGCTGGTGTTGATTGAAGAATTACAGGTAGCGTTTGTCTGAAATCTCTTACAAGCAATAGTACTACATTACCAAATGGTCTGACGTTGCCTTGCAAATCTTGCAAGGATCGATCAAGAGCCTCAAGTGATTTGTTGTGTGCCATTGTGTATTCATCCCAAACAATAAGTTTGCGTTTCTGCAATATTTTTCCCATGCTGGATGTTTAGGAGATATTGAACATGGGAGTTTTGAAAAATTGAATGTTTAATAGTTATTTCAAAGCAGAATGAGTAGTTCTTCTACCTGGTATTAAGGTCGCAGCTATTCCGCATGCAGCAAGTGCTAAGGCTATGTCATTTTGTTATCGAATGGCTGCCAAAATCAATTATATATATATATATATATATATATATATATATATATATATATATATATAGAGAGAGAGAGAGAGAGAGAGAGAGAGAGAGAGAAAGAGAGAGAGAGAGATGGATAGATCATTAAGATCGATAAGTTTAATCTGCAAAGAAAAAGCACCTGGTTTAAAATTATTTAAAGTGTATATACATCTTTTTGGGACACCCTGTATATATATGTGTATATATATGAACGTGTGTGTATTATGTAAAATATGTATTAGAAGCATAAAAGAGAATTTGAAAATACGAGTGTGAAATAAATCTTATCTTGAAGTGAATGCTCCATATTTTACTCCATTAAGCAATAACCTCAGTTCTATTCCTTGGTTTTAAATATTTTATGATGTAACTTTTTATTCGTCACCAGTTAATTGTCCTCGCTTAAGAGACATGGTTTGTCTATTGCTGTTCTACCGTTATTTTCATGGCAAGTGCTCGACTTAGCTTCAATCTATGGTTACCCCCCCCTTCTGCAAAACATTCACCACAAACACTTGCTTAGTTACAACCACCGCCAACAATTTCCCCACTATCTGTCTGTGCCTAAATCTAAACGCAAATTTCATGAACAAAGATTCATTCCTAGAATTGCCCGCCTGTGGAATTTTGTACTGCAAGTCCGCTTTCTAGCTGACTGCAACATTTGAACAAATACTTGTTGAGCAGCTTCATTTACATAATCCAATTCTCCCCAATTTCCATCAGTACCGGTCACTATTATATTGTTTTACTGGCCATCTTACATCCACTAACGCTTATCCTCCAGTGCGTATGCAAATGCATGCAAAATGACATTACCGGTAGGGAAAATAAAAACTTTAAAAAGATGATGATGTTCGAGAAGACCATTACGTGATAGACGTCACAGCAGTAACGAGAGAATGAGATAATAAATGTCGTTGTACAGCAAAAAAAAAAATAAATAAATAAATAAAAAAAAATTGAAGTTCTTTTCTATTCGTTGTCTGCTTTGCGACTGAGACTACAACGTGTTGGTTCCCGGACAACGTTACAGAATGAATAGTTGTGATTCAGACAGATGTCGGATTATGCGGTTCATATATTGTGTAGTTCAACTTCAATTAGTATTGATGATTGTAATGGTATTTTCCTGTTCATTTATCGTGTGCGTGTGTGCTACATGCTTATGCATTGTATTTATCATGATTTTGGATTTGTGCCTTCGAATAAGTGTCGCCTATCTCAACGGTATTCTAAGTACACTTAGCGATAGTGCTATCACACCCCACAAATAATTGAACTTCAACCAACGAGAAACAATCACTAAACAATCTAAACGTCGATCGCTTACTAGTAACTTTTGAATATCACTTATGTATATCTTTCCGCTAACAACGTGGAGGTTTGCGACACAAAATGATAACATGAGTGTAATTACTTAAGTTGAGTATTAGCGATACATCTACTTGATTTTGATTCATTCTTTCCGTTACAGGAATTGATATTTGTAACGTTAACACAATTTAACAATGAAATAAGAACATATCACTCATAAGGCTGCATACCTCAGCTTGACAACGTAAGAATGAACAAAGCTCTCATCTAGGTCTTACTTCTTCATAATATATGACGTATTCCCGAAGTTATGCAATGGAAACCTTGATAACTCATAACTATTTTATGATTATAATTAAAACTATATAGTTATAACTCTCTTTATACAGGGTGGAACGATAAATTTGTCGCCCTAAAGAAAACTACACTACAGTTTTATTTTAAAACTTTTATTGAAAACACTAATTCAGATAACTTGATAATGTAATATAACTAACATCTATTCAATGTAGCCACCTTCAGCCTCCATCACTGCCTCGATAGAGCCCGGAGCCTGGAGCATGCATTTTCCACAAGCGCCGACGGGAACTCGGCGAATACTTGGTGGATGGCGGTGATCAGGCTGTCTTTAATGTTGTGGGACGTGATGTTGGTGATGGTCTCGACATATGAACAAACGAAGTAGTCCAGCGGGTCCAGGTTTAGAGAGGAGAGGGCCAGTAAGAGGATGGTACACAGTCGTAGCACTTCTTCTGAAGCCAAGCCTGTCTCTTTGGACTTGTGGGCTGGCGCCGAGTCCTGGTGCCAAAATCAGGGTCTCTCAGCGGCCACGTAATTACACCACGCTCTTTAGCACATCCAGGTACACTTTGGTGTTGACTTCAAGTGACTTCGAAAATGTGGCTTGTCATGATGAAGAAGAAATAGAAAAAAGGGGGTTTAATATGAATACCAGTACATTAAAAACAAAACAAATATATATATATATATATATATATATATATATATATATATATATATGTGTGTGTGTGTGTGTGTGTGTGTGTGTGTGTGTGTGTGTGTGTGTTTTAAGAAAGCTGATTTGTATTCGGTGTACCGTTTTTTTTTGGAGAAGGAGAAGTTTACCCTCGAAATTATCTAAGACAGCATACCATCATGGTTATATTTAACAATAATCCCATATTTACTTATTTATATTGGAAAGATAACTTGAAAAATAAACACATATATGAAGATTTGCAAATTAAATGCTGTCTTCGATAGTCACTTCAACATTCCGGTATCCTACATTGTTAATTTCTTAACCACTCATATATTTATTTACCAGCAGTGTTTCAATATATATATATATATATATATATATATATATATATATATATATATATATATATATATATATATATATATATATATATGAGAGAGAGAGAGAGAGAGAGAGAGAGAGAGAGAGAGAGAGGTACCATATTGGTTAAAGGGATAATTATTCCCAACTCGCATTTAGGCAAAAATGTACTTTCGTAAATAATTAAATTCATTCAAGACGTATGGGGGTCCCGATTTCGAAGCTCGCTAGATTCAGTCACTCTGTTGAGTCGTAGATGACGAAACACGTGTCAGTGGATAATTATATTTAAAAAATAATATATATGCCTCTCCCCATGTGGGGGTAACAAATTGGTTAAATGGAAATTTATTCCCAACTCGCATTTAGGTAAAAATGCACTTTCGTAAATAATTGGATTCATTCAAGACGTATCGCAAAAACAAATAACACACACACACACACACACACACACACACACACACACACACACACACACACACACACACACACATATATATATTGCATAGTCATTATCAAATTTAGAAAAAACGGAAGTGGAAATACCGTATAAAATTTCAACCTCAACCAAACGTTTCAAGGTTTAGTTCAACAATCAAGTTCATGCAAAATGACGAACTTCACTGGCTACAATATGAACCAAGTGGTGAGTCTCTACAACGCACAGAACCAAAAGTGTGACTTTCACTGTTACCGTCACATGGGCATTTACAGTTGACCTAGATATATCAAAATTAAATCCGTTCTAAACCTCGACCTAACCTTCACAGGGAACATGAGTTGGATAAATTACATTGAGACCATTGCCAAGGCTGCTGCGAAGAATGTGGGCTCCACTCTACCGTGCTAGAAACCTACTTATGCCTGAAAGTATCCTGTATCTCTACAAGGCAACCATTCACTCATGTATAGGGTTCAGTTGTCATATTTGGGTCGATGCATCTGCTACTAGTCTCTCGCTCCTGGACAGGGTTCAAAAGAGAGTTGCCAACCTAATAGGCTCTAAACTGTCATCTAAGCTTCAATCTCTGTCCCATCAATATAATGTTGCACCCTCTGCCTGTTCTACAAGAATTTTAATAGCGAATGCTCCGACAAATTACAAGCCCTTGTATTCCTTCGACGTAAATACTCCCGAAAAACCCGACAAGCAGCAAAATCCCACCCCTACACAGTAGAGATCCCTAGATGTAAGAAAGCCTTCTACTCTAATAGTTTCTTCCCTAGAAGGACTTTGGAACTCCCTTCCGAGTTCCTGCTTTCCTAACTGCACTGACATACAGAAGTTCAAGAACGGACATCTTGCTGCTCGACTCGCTACATAGCATCCCTGCAACTTATGTCTCCGATAGTAGACCCCCGCATCACAGTGCCACTGTGTCTTGTTTGAGGTGATAATAGACTTTAAAAAATGGAATAAAAACCGTTATTTTGACCAAATTGATGCTATATCTGCCACTAGTCTCTCCATTTTAAACAGGGCCAAAAACGTATTTCCAATCGAATAAATTTCACATATTTCAACCAAGCTCCAACCCCTGCCCATCGCCGCAATGTTGTATCCTTGTGCTTGATTTAAATTTAATTTAATGGAATGCGTTCTGATAGACTTGTAGCACTTGTGCTCTCTCGACAGAAATATCCCCAACTTATCTAACAAAGCGGCAAAATCACACCCTTTCACTTTAAAGGTTCATAAATGTCGGAAAGCGTTCTACTCTAACAGTTCTTTTATCGAACTGCTACACTTTGGAATTACCTCCATGTTACCTTCTTTCCTGGCTGTACTAACATATTGAAATTAAAATCTAATGTAAACAGACATTTCGCTTTTCAACTTCATACATAGCGTCCCTGTAGACATGGTCCCAAAATAGAAACCCCTTACGTCCAAGTTGCAATCAGAGTTAAAAAAAAAGAAAAAAAGAAAAGATGCTGATACACCAATAAACTAAACCGAAAACATAATCTCCTTGACAGACATAATAAGATCTTACTAGGGGGACCTGTGGAAATTCCACAGCGGACCCTTTCATGTGTACTATATTTATGTTAGCATTCTGTAGATGTTCAGCGTAAATGGAGACGCCCTTATATTATTGTAGCTCTTTTGTTAAAGCTGCAAAAGTATTTATCTAAGTTAGCAGTGACGCCCCGCTTAAATATGATATTTTCATAAATGCAAATTTCGTATATATTATTATAGAGTCAATTTTCTATTAATTCTTATTATCTATACTCCTATAATTTTTTTCGCTGTATTTATATTCATATTAAAAACATTTTTTTCTATTTATTTAAAAAGAAAATACAACTTTGTTATATATGTGTCGTGAAATTGGATTCCTCTGCAAAAGATCTAGCTGATTTGCATCTTCTTTTAAACAAACATTCATTTTAATTAATTCCCTATTAGTTTTTTCGGTTTTCTTATGGGATGATCATCTTTAGTTAACTATTACGTGTAATTATATTCATGCAGATATTCTACATGATTTATACTTGCATAATATTTGCGTAAAAAGGTAATTTATATATATATATATATATATATATATATATATATATATATATATATATATATATATATATATATATGCATGCTTATATATATTTGTTTAAAAAAATTGCCTACCAGTTTTTGGTCAGCAGACATGAAACTTAATATTTAGGGTATTTGAACCCATGCGATTTGTATTTGGGCTTTAGCCGGAGAAAATCGATGCAAAAGTGTGAAAATAAAAAAAAAATGGAATTTTCCAGGTGAAGGTCGAACGACGGCAATACAAATATGCATGCTTAACGTGATAGGTATTGGATCGTTTTTATTTTTAGCCTTGCAGCAAACATGTCTTCATAGCTCAGGCACTAACGTCAACGGAAAAGTAAATCGTAAGTTTAACGTTTTGGTTTCGATTCTCGGTGGTGGAGCACGAATTATTATTTTTATTTTTTAAACATTTAAATCATTACTTTTGGGTCCAATATAATATAATATAATAATAAATACGAAATCTGCATTAATCAAAATATCATATTTAAGCGTATTTTACGACAGGGCAATGCCGGGCGACCTGCTAGTATATTATAAAATTGTGATTAAAAAGATATATCCATATGACTTGGGTGTATCAGCTTGAATCGAAACCGAAACCAAAACTTATGAAGAATGCTTGGTAAAATTATTTATTACAAGAAATGGAAGGTCATAACAATCAAACGATAGTCACCCGGAAGAAAAAATATGTAAACGTGACACACAAAATAACACGCAGTATCGTATTAATATATAAAATACTTACATAAGATTGGTGATAGTTTCGAAAAAAACAAACAAAAAACAAACAAAAAAAACGAACAAACAAATGAAAGATCGTAAAAATGAAATATATAAACTTGAAAAATAATTCTTGTAGCGCAACTATAAGGTAAAACTAACACTGAAGAAAGGGTTGGTGCTGATTCCTCTTGGATTTTCACCAGAGTTCTGTTATACCGCTTATCCTCGTCCCCAAAGCCAACAAAATCTGGGTCATTATTGAAATGGCGCCTTCTCTGTTGGCTAAGGTATGGTTGATTGGTTCTGTGCAATTTTCGCCGGTTCACCCATCCAGGCCGTTGCCTCACGTCTTCCGGATAGAGTACGTTTATTGCTAGCTGCGTGAAGCGATTCTACCAAGGAATATCCACGGGGCTACACAGGTAACTTTTAATTAGCCAGAATGCTACTCCCCCACTTTTTGACCTTGTATCACATCTCCCTACGGTGGGAAGGAAATAAATGAAACTGCTTAGTGCAAAACCTAACCGCCATGGGTGGCTCTACCAGAAACAGAAGAGTCAGACGGCGTATATTTGGCACTACGACGCTGTTCCACCCCCTACGACTGCGAGGAAAGGTTGACCTGTAGTTGGAGGTGGAGAGGGTTACTGTCGGCCTTTACATTGGCCAATTAAGCAATTGAGCATTTAAGTCACTGCCCAGTTAATATTCACTGTGTGAACACGTGTTTACTAAATACAAAATTGTCATTAGTTATTAAATGCTCTTATGCGTTACTTGTAAATAAGCAGGTGGTCAACTTAGAATCTGTGCCTATTGAATCTGTGACGTCGACATCAAAGAAGGACTTTAATTTTATGAGAAGTGCAGCTGAATAAACATATGACTACCATTGAACAGCAGGGTTTCACCCAAAACTAATTGCGTTCATTAATTCGGCAACAATTTCAAAAAGATTTCTGGTTTAGATTTCGAGTAAAATCCACAGATTAGATTTAGATTAAGCGGTAAGTCATCTTGAGATTTCATTGATAGAATAGGCAGCGCGCCCTGTGCATCCTCGCCTTAACCCCATATAAAATCGGCTTATAATCATTTCAATTAAGGTCAACAAAACGTCTTTTTTTTTCTTTAAGAGATTAGTGACCCGTTGGGTTACCAACTGAGTTCGGGTTAGATTACTTGGATCAGAAAAAAAGTGAGTTTAATAATAATTTCTCTCTCTCTCTCTCTCTCTCTCTCTCTCTCTCTCTATATATATATATATATATATATATATATATATATATATATATATATATATATATATATATATATATACACGGACAATCACGTTGACACACCAGTTCCCGTCAGATCACCTAAGTTAAGCAACGTTGAGCCTGGTCATTACTAAAATGGGTGACCAATCTGGGAAGTCCAGGTGCTGAATGTAGGAGGACGTCGACACCTCCCTGCAGAACGTTGCAAAAACCTTACGTCGTCATTTCCTTTACGAGGATATACATGCGACTGGGGTCCGCTTGTGAATTTCATACTCCCGAAGCCGGTTAAACCCTGAATACAGTTGGTGCTGACTGCACACACTCTCACACACGCACACATATACATATGTGTGTGTGTGTGCGTGTGCATTCAGCACCAACCGTATATATATATATATATATATATATATATATATATATATATATATATATATATATATATATATATATATATATATATATGCCGCTCCCCCATATGGGGATACCAAATGCTTTAAAAGGAAAATTATTCCCAACTCACATTTAGGTAAAACTGCACTTTCGTAAATAATTGAATTCATCCAAAACGTATCGCAAAACCAAAAACAAATAACATCTCTCTCTCTCTCTCTCTCTCTCTCTCTCTCTCTCTCTCTCTCTCTCTCTCTCTCTCTCTCTCGTGTGCGTGTCCGCGCACGGAACGGTCTCTACTTAGCCAATCTGTCCATTTTTGGTCTACAGGCGATATATGAAGAATTCGGATCTGTGGTTTCTAGCCGAAAAAAAAGAGCTGCTAAGGAGTCAAAATTAAAAAAATTAGAACTTGGCAAGCGTAACTCGACTTTATTTATATTTTCTACACATGTACAAATATAGATTAATACGTTTAACTGTGTTGATTTGTAAAGTTTTGTCACGCCTGTGTCCTTAGGTCAGATGTTAACGAAAAATTCTGAAGATGCTAAATATTCTGATGACACTCAAATCATGTTTGTTTTTTTATTTTTTTTATTTTTTACTTTTACTATTCTATATTGGATGCAATATAACAATCAAAAGAAACTTGATTTTGTAGTAATAAATACGAAATCTGTATTAATTAAAATATTACATTTAAGCGTATTTTACGACCAGGCAATGCCAGGCAGCCTGCTAGTTAAATAAATAAAATCAAAAATTAGTTTTTCTGTTAGCTATATATTCTCCCTTTTCTCTTTCCAACTTTGAGTTAAATGGTATTAATACTTGTAGCGATATTCCCTATTATTTATGATGAACTTTTCCAATATTCCGTTTCATCATTAGTTCCATTACCTGTCATTGCCATTAAACAAGTCAAGAAAGAGAGAGAGAGAGAGAGAGAGAGAGAGAGAGAGAGAGAGAAAGAGAGAGAGAGAGAGAGAGAGGAAGAGAAAGAGAAAGAGGGAGAGAGATGGCAGAAGAGATATTGGTAGTTTGACTTTACGGCATATCAACACTTTTCAGGCTATTTAACGTAGAACCCAGTAATTTTGAGGAAAATATTTATACTTCAAGTTATTTATAGTTTTAAATATATTATTCATGGTGTTTGGTTTTGTTTTGTTTTGTTTTGTTTGGTTACTTTGTTTTACGGGATATATTTATTCATAGCGTTTAGTTAGTTTGATTAAAAAAAACATAGCAAAAGACGAGATCTGTTACATTTTTCGACTTGTCTTGTAAATTAAAAAAAACTATTCGCATTATATATATATATATATATATATATATATATATATATATATATATAGTTGTTTTTTAGATGATTTTTTTTGTTTTTGACTTTGTAGAAAATCATTGAGTTTTGCAAAGAGAAATAAAAACAACAATAACGCGGATGTTTAGTTCATTTTTTCAAACTATTAATTTAGTCCATGGGACTGGGAATAAAACAATGAAAATCACGAAAATCACAAAGTTAAAAACGGGACACGTACATGGATTTGTACGCGTTGCTCAAAATATAGACTACATAATACGAGTGTCGCTTTAGACTGTCTGACTAGCGAACCGAATGATATCCGCGTAAGGTGGTCCCTTATATCAATTTCAGTTTTCATCTTGTGGCTTTCTTTGTTTATTTAAAGCCATTTGGCCTGAATTAATCGTTTTACACACACACACACACACACACACACACACACACACACACACACACACACACACACACACACACACACACACACACACATATAGATATATATAAAAGAAAAAACTAAAAACTCCCATCTCAATGTTTCGCCGTCATGTTTCGAGGTATTTTCAAAAGTTACGAGAAACGTAAAAAAAACAGCAAAAGACGAGATCTGTTACATTTTTCGACTTGTCTTGTAACTTAAAAAAAAAACTATTCGCATTATATATATATATATATATATATATATATATATATATATATATATATATATATATATATATATAAAGAAATGTAATTGGCTTAAAGAATTGCCGGTAAATAGACATGGAAGAGTATAAGAAGGCTATAGCAATAGAGGGAACCGGTTGATGTATTGGCGTGAGTTGAACAAAAGTGAGCAAACGAAAGAAGGTCATATTTGTTTTGTTATATTATTTAACTTCGTATATCCATTTATTTTTAAAGATCGTAATAACAATATAAATCATTAAATATGAACTTATTCTTTGATATAATCGGGATAGTGGAGGTCTTAATATTTCGAGAATATATTTCTTTTTCAAAAGAGGAAAATATCGAAATATCATAAGGCGGAAATTTATGTAAAGCAGAAAAGGGTTTATGCATGGGGTTTTATATCTATATTACTATAGACATTTTCATTTTTTATTTATTTATTCATCTGTTTAATTTAATATTTTTTATAATTATTTGTTGATTTTTTATTCATTTATTTATTATTTTTACATTCTTATTATCACCCACTCCTGTGGAGAGGCGATCACCGTTTTCAACGAATTCAACAATCATGACCCTTATCTAAAATTCAGCATAGAACACCCAAACTCTTCTGGTTCATTCTTACTCCTAGATTTCAACATCAGCATCAATGCAAATGGTTCTATAGTACTTTGTTCTACAGGAAACCCCTCTACATGAACCTTTTTTATCAACTACAGATCCGGCCTACCGCTTAAAGATAAACTCAGTTACATACATGTAGAAGTTACTCGCATGCAGAACAAATGCTTCAACACCGCTGACAAAGCCAAACACACCATCAACTTCCATCAAACTCCTCTGTCAATGGCTACCCCACTTCAGCCATATCCAGTCTCAACAATAGAAAACAATGCAGACACTATACACTATTTAATACCCACTTCGTCAAACTACATTTCTTCAATGATAGAATCTCCACCGCGATCTGCAAGGCCATCCATAGCGAGAAACTAGACATCCAACATTCACACTAGCACATCCTTACGATAACACCCCCACCCCCAAACACTCGATACCTATCCCACACGACCAATTGCCTAATTTCTAGCTCAGGATTATACTTGCGCACCAATGTCGCCTATAACCTGTAATAACTCTTACATATGCAGCACCATCAGACAATTACATGTACGCATCAATGAACATTTGAACACACGCATCTCCTCCTTCTACAAGCACATCCTCATGCAACAATACCCATCAGGACATTCATATCAGCATCCTTGCTTCAGTTCGAAACCTTGGTAATCTAAGGATTTCGAAAGCACTCCTAATATAAAAACATAAATTTTCCATTAACAACAAACTTGAGCTTAACCCCCTTCATTATATAATCACTTCCCTACATTAATCACCTTTTAGCCTACACTATAACTGCAACTTTTCTGACACTACACCCACTAAACCCTATAATAATGCTACAGCATTCCACCCTTTCAAATCTCATTCATGCCCCATCTCTATATATCCTTATTAATTTTGTACCATATATACCACTCCAAATTTATACATTATAGTCAAAACAGCAAATTTATAAGGATTCAGTATGTATCAAAACAATATATAGATACATGCATGTGACAACTTATATACGTTTAACACTCTGCCATAATCTTTCATGTTGGATGGAAGCATAGACGTTCCAGTATGAGGGGAAAAAAGAAAAATGAAAAAATAAATAATTAAAAAAATAAATAAGTAGGTATATATACACATACATATATATCTATATGTGTGTATGCATGTATGTGCGTATATTGATCTGAAGAGAACCGGTATTTCAATGTGATTATGCCGTATGTTGATTGAAAATAATGATTTGTTAAACTCATTTTGAGATTTTCATCTATGTGCTTCACTCATACCATTTTTTCTATTCAAATATTTGAATTTTACTGGTAGTTTTAAAAACAGCAAATATTTATAATTTTTTTCATCATTAACACGCGATAATTAAGTTTTAAACAACAACAAAATAAATAAATAAAAGAATCGGTTTTGGAATCGGAATTTAGACATAAAGCAATTTTGGGATTTTTTTTTTTTGTAATTAAGTATAATTCTAAATGAGCACCCAATGCACAGATTGTTTTTACTTTGTGATCAGTAGGGCTTTGACAACAGCATATTCTTTTCATTGTTTTAACTCTCAAGTATATATCCGACGCAGTTAATCAACCCAGAACCACATCACTTTACATAAAAGCATATAAGATCTTATTCGAGAGTCAAAACAATGAAAGGAATATGCTGTTGTTGTCATAGCCTTGGTGATTAGTTAAGAAGTCAAATTAGTATTTTAGCAGAGTAAAATAAAAATAAACTTAAATATAAATTAGTTATACAAGAATGAATAAAAACTGTTTAAAATTCTGGCTAATAAAACTCTTGTATTTTTATGTTTCTTATTGATGCGCACATGATAATGCGCCGATTTTTTGGTTTCCATTCCTTTTAAACGGCAACAAAATAAATAAATAAATAAATCCGTTTTTAAATCGGAATTTAGACATAAAGTAATTTCTGTGCTTTTTTTTTTTTAATTAAGCATAATTTTAATGAGTATCCAATACAAATAAAAAACTGTTTAAAATTCTGGCTAATAAAATTGTTATATTTTATACTCGTATGTTTGTCATTTGTGCGCATCTGATAATACGCCGACATTTTAGTTCCCATTTCTTATATGTTGGCGGCTCTGTGACTCACATAGTGACCTCTCCAACAAACACAACGACAGTGACGTTATACAGCTGAAAGAAGGGTTTTTTTTATTGTTGTTGTTTAAAACCTTTAAACGTTTTCTCACGTGTTTTGTAGTTAGACCTTGTTAAGATCTTAAAAATAGGACGCAAATCCGATCACAAGTGTATACTCCTATAATAAACAATGGTACGTATATTCTTTACGTGTTCACGTTACATACGGCAACAACAGCCATAGATGACTTATGGGATCGTTTTCAATGCAAATTATTGTGATCATTAAGTGATAATAATTTGAGTACTATGTTCTTTATGGATCGTGATGATGTTAATAATATATTCGAATGAACAATTCAATATTGTTTTGTTGAAACCAGATTAGTTTTATTCTGTGGGTATTCGATGGACGTTTTTCTTAGTTTATGGTCACGAATTTACTGGTGTGATACCAGTTCCAGAAAGTGATTTATTAGTTTGTTGTTACCTCCATTGTATGTTTTTTGTTTGCTTGTTTAGTGTCGCTTTCAAAATATAATTTCGTGTTTATTATGTGTGTGTCACCCCAGATTATGATTTCTTAGATTAGCGTAACTTCCAGAATATAGCTTTTCAGTTTATTGTCACTTTCATTATGAAATTTCTAAGTTTGGTGTTACTTCCAGAATATGAATTCTTAGTTTATTGTAACTTCCACAATATGCCATTTATTTATTGTTCCTTTCAGAATATAATTTCTCAGTTTGGTGTCACTGTCATATCATATTTTTTTACTTTCCCGTTACTGCCAGAATATGATATTTTTTGTTGTGTTACTCCCAGACTATGATTTCTTAGTTTGATGTCATTTCCAGAATTTGATTTCTTAGTATTGTGATAGTTCCAGGATATGACTTCTTAGTTTAATATTAGCTCATGAATATTTATTTATTTAGAGTTACTTCCAGAATATGAATTTATTTATCTTCTTTTTTTTTTTATTAGAGTCAGAATGTGATTTTTTGAGTTTGATGTTATTGCTAGAATATGATTTTTTGTTTTATTTGTGTGTGTCACTTTCAGAATACGATTTTTTAGTTTGATGTTATTGCTAAAATATAATATTTTTTTTGTCACTCTCAGAATGCGATTTTTTAGTTTGATGTTATTGCTAAAATATAATTTATTGTTTGTTTTTTGTTTGTCATTCTCATAATGCAATTTTTTAGTTTGATTTCTTTGTTAAAATATGATTTCTTATTTTTTTGTGTTACTCTCAGAATACGATATCTTTGTTTGGTGTCATTTCTAGGGTATGGTTTCTAAGTTTAGTTTCATTTCCTAAATATGATCTCTTCGTGTTGTGTCACTTTCAGAATATGATTTTTATTTGGAGCAATTTCTAGAATATGATTTCTTAGTTTCTTGTGCTTTACAGAATATAAATTCATTGTTTGGCGGAACTTCGATATGTCTAATCTTAAGTTATGCAATAAAACACGAGTTGCATGAGATCGAAACTGTTTTGTTTTTCTATCAAACTTCATTACGGTAATATTTTCAGTTGAAATAACACAATGTTTTTTACCTACTAAACTTTAACTAAACTTTTTTTTACTAAAACTCATATTGTGACAGCTGTGAACACCTTATATCAACAAATACTATATAATATCAAACTCCATTAGGTCAAGAAACGAATATTTATTTTCGGTGAGCAAACCACTTCAATTTAGTCCAGATTTTTAAACTCATTAATCTACTAGTAGGACCCGTGTACCGGCGCTGTCCGGTGGAAGTATGTCCCCTAACCCACCGTAAAAAAGAAAAAAACAATTAAATTACGGTTGTTAATGGGAGCCACTGCCGGCCCAATAAAATAGTGGGCACTGTCGCCCGGGGACCAAAATGAATGTACTGTGCCGAAGTAAAAACGTTAGTATCTATAAATCCATTCTTAACATGGAAATTTAATTATATTCTGTGATGATTCTGTGTTTTCACCTAACGTGTCAACATTGAAACAACCAAAAAGCATTGTTGCGGACCTGAGCCTTTAAATTTTCCCATTATCGAGTACAGGCTTAATTTTCAGATTAAAAAAAATAAATTTAAGGTAGTATTTTTAATGACTGTAATAGTCGGGGAGCAATTTGTAATGATAACGTTTTAATAAATGGAACACACTTATTTTGCCACGTCAATTGTTAATGCTGCACCCAAGCCGTTAAATGTTTCCCTTTTCTGTTGGTAAAGTGTATACATTTTTTTTCTCCCGGGGTATTTTGTTAATGGGAAAGCTATGCGCGTAGTTTATGATAAGTGCTGTGGAAATGTGCGCTGAAAGTGAAAAGAAATAATGTAAATACTAGTTTACGAGTTTAGCGTCCAAATAATCGCGTTTTATTTATTACAATTGGTTAAAAAAAAAAAAGAAGGAATTTCGAGATTTTATTAAAAGAAATAAGTTGCAGAAAAAAAAAATTATTTTCAAAAAATAAGTCCGTTGTATTTCGTTCAATACAGTTCCGGAATTTTTTTCGGCATTACAATAAAAAAAAACCCGCAAATATTAGGGAGCAAACCACTTCAATTTAGTCCAGATTTAACATATTCAATGTAGCCGTAATCTCTATGTAGCATTAATAAAGGTAATGCTCAAGATGAAAAAAGTTGAATTTGTTGTTTCTCAATGCCTTTCATATTCACCTTAATGTGACGACATTTCTATGTTTCCGGGTAATCTGTAAACGAATAATCCTGCCATAAGACAACGCGCGCACATGCGTTGTTTGGCTGGCCGTCGGAAAGCATAATGTTCTTACATAAAAACAAATTGTCGTCGACAATTTTACACGCGTTAATGATTTTCGTAATACCGGAAAACCTGTAAATCTCGTCAAGTAGCATAGAAAAGATTAAATAATTTACAAAGAAACTACCGTAGTTTTCTAATTGTTTTTTTTTTGGGGGGGGGGGTAGTAGAAATCTTAATACAAAAGACGCAAATATTTGGGAGCTAAAGTTTCCAAATTTAAATGTATATGTAATGCGTCGGTTTGAAACATCACCAATGTACACGTAGTGTGTTTAATATAAACACGACAACAAGAGCTGTTTATTATTTTTTGTTGATTTAACGAAAACGTCGTAATATGTCTCTTAGTAATGCAATATTTAGTTAGTAAGCGTTAGTATATGAAGCGTAGAATTGGATTCCGGAATATAAGAATATATAGACATTAGCCAATCAGAATGGCGAGGGAGCATTTATTATTTATGATTCGGAAATTGTAAATTTTATGTTAGGTCTATGTATTTATGAGCCAGTTACAAGCGGTGTAATCACAGAATCTGTGGAACATGTAAAATTCATTCCAGTGGCAACTGGGAGTAGTAGTAGGACTACATATTTAAAGAGCAAAATAGGGCCTTCTTCCTCTAAGGATGTTTCGATTTTAATGGTGTTGCTCGTATCATTTTATAATCACTACTGAACGTGTAAAAAATTGTGTTCGAAAGCTACATAAGATAGTGACTATTAGCCTAGCTGTATTGAATGTGTATGTGGCATCTATTGTTGCAAACCTACGATATTTTGATTCAGAAGGGAATTTCTACAGTCATTTTGTTATATAGGAGATTATAATAAGGTCGTATTCCTGTCTGTTTGATTGTTAGTTCATATAATATCATTGATATGTACAAAATACACTGTTCCACAAATTAATTTCATACAGACAACAAACGTTTACACATTTTCATTCCATCATGGTTTATATGTATACTACTTAGTCAGATGAAATATACATTCGAGAAATAACCTTATTTGCCTATTGCATTTAAGAAAATCTATTTTAATAATTATCTCCATGGTATTAATTGTTTGCTATAATAGAAATGTTTTCATTGTTCTATTTAGAAATATTATTTAAAGTACATTTATTTAGTTTACTTTTAATTTAATTTATAAGCAATTGAATTTACTTTCAATTATTATTAGCCGACACGAGTTGCCTTTTAAAACGGAAGTAAGTTTATTTATTTAAACTGTGAGAGTTTTTTACTCCCATGAGAGTTATTTTCCGTTTAATTTTCATAGTTCGTTCATAAAATCAGATTTACTTTTCGACGACTTATACAATAATCTTCCTAAGGGATCAAAATTGGGGCCAGAGTTTAAAAAAATTTGACTTGTGTGGTCTCTACCAAATTACTCAGCCAATTTCTGGTCTAAACATTAAAAATTTTACATGAAGAGTATTCAAAGATAGGGCAAGCTTTTTAATCGGTTTGGGTCGAAAATTTGAGCTGCCAAAGGGTCAAAGTTAAAATAATTTGACCTTTGCGGTATCTAGCAAACTATTAAGCCAATTTGGGGTATAAAGACTTGAAATTTTAGATGTAGATAACTTGGACATGTGTAAAACTTTTTATTTTTATTTGAGACCAAAATAATAAATGTTAAGGGGTCAAAATTGAGGTCAAAGTTTTTAAAAAATGACCTTTGCTGTCTCTACGAAATTACTCAGACAATTTTTGTTTAAACATTTAAAATCTTACATAAAGTGTATTCATACGTGGAGCAAGGTATGAACAGTACATAGGACCCGAGCAAAGCCGGGCTGAACTGCTAGTGTAAAATAAAATTGTTAAACGCATTTTTCAACTACAGTTTGAACAGTTGCTACACATTTAAAATGATGACACACGGGTTTTATAAAAATAAATGAGAATAAAGGACAATTTCTTTGTTAGTGACCCATACAATATTAGACAATAAATAAGCTATTTTTAATTTTTTTTTACATGGGAGACACAATTTATCAAGGCGTGAAAACCAACCGAAAATAAGAGTTCATGAGTGTAAGGTGGTTGGTGCGACAACATCGTGATGATTAGTAGTGATGGAAATTGATTAGAATTTGATTATTTAAAAGAACGGCTAATTTGTTTACATTGGACTTTGTTGTTGTAGTCAGTTAGAAAGCAGTCCCGCAGTATAAAGATCCACGGGCGGGATGTTCTAGGAAATAAACTTTTACCATGGAAGTTGTGTTTGTATTTAAGCACAGATAGAGAGTAGGATGAAATTTTGAACAGTGGTTGCAGCTAGAAGGGGGTTTGATGTTAATGTTTTGCTGAAAGAGGGATCACAGATTGTAGCTCAGTTAAGCATTTTCTATGAAAATTATAATAAAGCGGAGACAGACTCACTATGTCTCTTCTGTGGATAAGAACTTGCAAAGGAGGAGAAGAAAACATCGCCTACTTGGTTTCAAGACTGGTTTTTGTTCATATAACGAGTATCAACAAGAAGAGTCACGAAATTGAGACAATTTTATTTTATCTTTAACTAAATTATGGCGTTATTTTCAGGCAAATAATATTTCATTATTTTTTTACCAGTAAAACTGTAACTAATAGTTTTTTGTTTTTATTTTTGTTTGTTTCTTTTTACTAAAACTTTTATTGCGTGGGCTATCAAAACAGTTCTTTTTTTTTAATTATTATTTCAACTTCATAAAGTTTGTTTTTTCAGACAAATAATGTTTTCTTTTTTCAGCAATAAAAGATGGGTGAACATTTTTTTTTTCTTGACTTACACTCATGTCACAGCGGTTGTTAAATGTCCACTGGACATTGACGGCTAGCTTTGCTAGTTTAAAATAAAATAGTCCTATTAACTAAATAATTATATTATTAACTAAATACTTATATTATTAACTAAATAATTTATAAATACTAAACTTATTTTAATTATTATTTCAACTTCATAAAGTTTTTTTTTTTCAGACAAATAATGTTTTCTTTTTTCAGCAATAAAAGATGGGTGAACATTTTTTTTTTCTTGACTTACACTCATGTCACAGCGGTTGTTAAATGTCCACTGGACATTGACGGCTAGCTTTGCTAGTTTAAAATAAAATAGTCCTATTAACTAAATAATTATATTATTAACTAAATACTTATATTATTAACTAAATAATTTATAAATACTAAACTTATTTTAATTCGGCCAATTTCCTGTGATCATTTTTTCTTCCATAAAAACGGTTTGGTTTCTTAAAAGGTTATGAAACCAAGGTCAAGGTTTAGGCTAAATATATACTGTGTGTGTGTGTCCTTTAATTTTTCTTATGATTTTGCGTATTGCTGAAGATGAGGCATCCTACCAGATGCCAGACATTTACCTACTACTTAAGACACTCCAACCGAGATATCTTTTTAAGATTCTAATTGTCCCTTTAAGTGCAAATGTTTGTATTTCTCTTGCACTTTGTCCACAAGGTATAGCTGCCAGGTAATTTTTGAAATGGGTTATCATGAGTCTGGTTACTCCTAGGATTACTGGGATGGTGGAAATCTTTCCAAGATTCCAGTTTCTTTTTATGTCGTATATATATATATATATATGATATTTTGTTATCATATTCAACTGAAGTTGCTACTTTTACCCTCTTGTCTCATGTTACTATGTCATGTTTAATATATATATATATATATATATATATATATATATATATATATATATATATAATTCCAGGTCGATATGTTGTTTGAGATGTAAAGCAACCAATGAAGTTTTAACGAGGTTAATACAAGAGTGCTCAATACCAAAGTAGGGCAAGATATACTTTATATTTGTTTTACGTAAGCATTAATATGTCTCTACACATTTATAAGCATCAGACTAGAGACCTCTTCAAGTGATATTACTTACACAAAAGTTTAGTCCGCAGTGGAAATTATACAGGATTTTACAAGCACACATTTTTTTCACTTACAATCATAACTTTTAGCTAAGAGACACATCTTTATGAATGAAATTATATATTTTTAACACTTTTAGGATAATCATTAAGTAGAATGGTCACTAGAGAAAATGTGGTGACTGCAATG
The DNA here is from genome assembly GCF_053919585.1 of Euprymna scolopes. Classification (NCBI taxonomy): domain Eukaryota; kingdom Metazoa; phylum Mollusca; class Cephalopoda; order Sepiida; family Sepiolidae; genus Euprymna; species Euprymna scolopes. The sequence continues at coordinate 138,624,149 of NC_136484.1, forward strand.
ATTCTCAGACAAATGGAATATACAAAGGATCACAAACGACACCAGTTTTCCGCACGTTTGATGACCTTGTACCTAATTTGTTGACCATTTAAATTGCGGTTTTTATATTATTTTGCAAATGAATAATTCAAAATAATTTTTTTTTTCTGATACTGCACTTATCTTTTCTGTCATCGGTTAGTGAAGGGAAATCTTTCTTGACTGGGACATTTTCCCCCCAATCTAGAGTGACCCTTTTTAGGATGGGGCAAGTTGGATGTTCTTCGTAGTAAAAAACGATTTTGCGTCTATCTTTGCTCTCGTGGGAAGGCAAGTAAATAGGGCCGCAACGTGATTAGCTTAAAATAAAAACGGACAGAAAATAAGAAAGGTGTTCCTGCACACACGCACGTGAATCTGTGTTTGCAAGTATACGACGACTAAGAATACCTGGCGACATTCCATGGCCGGCGTTCTGGTTGCAAAAAAAAAAAAAAAAAAGAAAAAAAAAAAGGGTCATAAATATGGTTATCGATCGAAGTAGCAGAAACATTGTTAGGGTTGAGAAACTGAACGTTGCGGTAACGACAAGAGGAAGGAGGAGAGACATTAAAGAGTAATGGGAAGAGTAGGATGAGAAGCCGGCATCTCATTTGCCGGTCGAGAAGATGATGTCGATGATGATGCGGAAAATGATTGTGATAGAGTTGATGCTGACAGTGGAGCTGCTTGTACGGACTCTGCATCGATTGGCTTGTACTACTAGGCATAGCGGTAATGAACTAGTACTTCATTATCATCATCATCATCATCATCATCATCATTATGATTATTAGTATAATAATAATAATAATAATAATAATAATAATAATAATAATAATAATTATTATTATTATTATTATTATTATTATTATTATTATTATTATTATTATTATTATTATTACAAAGAAACTACGAGAGAAATTGCAACATTTCAGCTGTTATTTATCGAAATCGACTGTGAGTAATCAATCTGTTTAAAGGATCGAATTGTTTATGGTGATCGGATGATGGCTTGTCCCTATGTATTTACTTCCCTATGAGAGCAAGATCGGTTTTTAATATGTGGCTCCGCAAAAAGGGACACGGAATTGGCACAAAAATTAAAAACGCATCAGTCCAGAAAGATTTTTCCTTCACTAACCGAGTACAGAAATGATGAACTGTAATATCAGAACAGATGCTGCACTTTGCTCCCATAATTGCATCTTAATGATAATAGTCGATTGGAAAATTGACAAATGAGAGAAATTGATGGGTTGTGCCGATTAGAGTCGAGGTTCTCCTTGGTTTGATTTCTGGCAACCTAAGTTTATATCCGGAATCATCAGACACTCCTTGGCAGGATAAAGTTATGCTCGGCCCGGTTCTAAAAAGTGCGCACCTTTCCAGGCATTACCGTCTCCTTTGAAAGGAAGATTAGTGCATTGCTTGAGGCGCCACTACTTAGGACTGCCGACAGGTAGGTTCTTGGCTATTTTTGTACCCTTTCATTAGCTCCCGTCTTTCGGGGGGGGGGCTGTTTCCTCTCATTAAACTGACTTCATCGTTGCACTGGAGAGCGAATAAATTGGCACTACTTTCTCGCGTGCCTACCTATGTCGTGCCTGGTGCTAGGAGATCAGGCTGTCTAAAAATATTAGCTTCCTGACTTAAAGTGCGCCAAGTATTGATGTCATTTTTTTTCTTTCTCTTGCAAAATTCAATCATACTTTGCAAAGCCAAAAACAAAGACAACAAATTTCCTGTATAAAACAATACAAACCAAACACAATGATTAGATATTTGAATGCATAATAGCTTTTGTCAAAAATGCCTGAGTTAACCATTAAATAACTCGAAAAGGGCTGATATGCACCAACAACCAAGCCAAATCGCATGAATAGATATTTGAAGATATAAAGAACTTGAGGCATAAACATTCAACGTTAAATAAACTGGAAAAGGTTGATATGCCGTGAAAAAAAGCAATTAAACTAAACGGGCTTGTATTACTATACACATATATTGGAAAAAGTTTTCAAAAAACAAATATATAACAAATAAATGTTATCAAAAGCAAGATAAGTTACTTTTCTACCTGACTGGATAATTTTTAGTGCTTTTATTTGATGTAACATGTTTATTCAGCTCGAAAAATATAGAGTGTTTACCGATGTACTGGAAAATTAAAAATGGCGCCGGACTCTCTGTTGAACACGGTAAGTTTGAGAAAATGAGTTAAAAATGCAAAAAAAAAAAAAAAAAAAAAATACTGTTAAAAACCCACCGAATATATGTCAGCCTATGTCATGGTAACATATATTGAGCGACTTTTAACAGTATTAACGGTCTCCAGAGCTGCATCAAACGATGGGAGAAATGCATAACTCTAGGTGGTTCCTATGTAGAGAAAGACTAATAACTGTGCCAAGTCTCGTTGCTCTACTGCTATGGGAAGTGGGTCAGGGGCATTACTTATTGCACGCCCCTACTATAAAGCGGTAGAAGTTAGATAAGATGGAAATTTAAATATCCGCGTGTAGTACGAACAACAATGTGATATACGTATATCTGTACGTGATGTTGCCAAGCTAATCAAAAACCTTGATTCCAGTAAAGCAACTGGTCCGGACGGTATTCCAATTATAGTACTCAAAAAACTTCAACCTGAACTAGCGCCTATACTTACAAAACTATTTAAACGTTGTCTTAAGGAGAATAGTTTCCCATCTCCCTGGAAAATTTCATCTGTATGCCCTGTATTTAAGAATTCAGGTGATCGCTCATCCCCCTCTCAGTACAGGCCAATAAGTCTCCTGTGCGTCATGAGTAAGTTGCTGGAATCTGTGTTAAATACAGAAGTAATCAACCATCTCAACAAAAATAACCTTCTTAGTGACACTCAATATGGTTTCCGTTCTGCTAGATCTACAGCAGATGTGCTTACAGTTATATCTCATAGGATTAGCAAATCTCTCGACGGAGGCAACCTTTCTAGGGCAATTGCTCTTGACATATCTAAGGCCTTTGATAGGGTATGGCATAAAGGTTTACTTCATAAGATCTCTAGCTATGGTATAGCTGGAAATGTCTTCTCAATTATTAAATCATTTCTTTCTGATAGGTTCATAAGAGTAGTAGTTGAGGGGCAAAAATCAGAAGCCCACAGTATTAATGCCGGTGTCCCTCAGGGGTCCATCCTGGGCCCAACTCTTTTCCTGATCTACATTAATGATCTTCCAAATCACATCCTTACATCATTTGTAGACATTTATGCTGACGACACTACCATTTATGGTAGCACATCTAAGACAGTAAACGACCAAGTTCTCTCCAATTCTCTCTCCTTTGATCTTGAGCATGTAGTACAATGGGGAAAAGAGTGGCTGGTTACTTTTAATGCATCTAAAACCAAGCTTCTCTCTTTACATCATCAACATTCTGATCCACATCTGGCATCAGTTGAAATGAATGGCTCTCGTCTTCAGGAGGCCTCAAGTTTTGACAAGCTTCTGGGCTTGACCATTACTCCTGATTTTAAATGGAACACGTACATCAAATCTGTTGCCAAGGCCGCTGGAAAAATGGTGGGATCTTTCTATCGATCAAGTAGATATCTCACTGCTGATGCAATTCTCTATCTATATAAGAGCCAGGTAGTCCAAGGATGGAATACTATTGCCACATCTGGGCAGGAGCTGCTAGAAAGGACTTGTCCTGCCTTGATAGAGTTCAAAATAGACTTCGTAGCCTCGTAGGAGATGTCCTTTTCTCTTCCTTGCAACCTCTATCTCACAGAAGAGATGTTGCGAGTTTGTCTCTGATGTATCGTTATTTTCATGGAAAGTGTTCGACACTCGTCTAGCTGTAAACACTATCAAAAATTCCCCCACTCTTTATCTGTGCCTAAACCTAAACGTAGATTCCATGAACAAAGCTTTTTTATTAGAACTGCACACCTGTGAAATTGTCTTCCGTTTTCCTGCTTTCCGGCTGACTACAATATGGTTGTCTTCAAATCTAACGTAAATAAGTTCTTGATGAGCCGTTCCATATAAGTTATCAAATTTAACAAATTTTCATTACTAATGATTATTATATTGTCCAATTTCTACTGTACACTCTTTAACCCTTATCCTTGAGTGGCCTCTTGGCCTTGATAATGAGTTGATACCTATGAAAAAAAAAAAAAGAAAAAGTCCAATGTGAACAAGTTCTAATTGAATCGTCCCCGTAAGTAATCCAAGTTACAAAATTCCCACTGTTTACTATGCTAAAATCACAATGACTAATGTATACCTATTAACCCTTATCCTCGAGTGGCCTCTGGGCCTTGATAAGTGGTGACACCCTCGTAAAAAAAAACAAAAAAAACTGCATGCAATTTATATACACACATATTCGTTTTGAAGTTCACGTTAAATATACGCTTTCCTTAAATAACACTGGTTACATCGTAGGACAATGTCGACTAATCGACATAATAAATAAAAGTAATAATAGGGATAGTTCGGACGAAACTAAAGGGGGCTTGAAGCGACAAATAGACTGATCAATAATTGGCCAAACGTCGAATACAAATGAAGGAAAAGAACGTAGACGTAAAGAAGGGTTAAATTCTAATTTAGTCACTGAACTTATTGACAGTAAAATGGGCTTGGTAAAGTAAAAACAAAAATCGATAAAAAAAACCATCAATTTATATCACGTTGAATCGTATCCTAGAGACGTTAAATCAATGTTTACTTTTTGCAAAGTTAGCTAACATAAAAGTTGAAGAAACTGGAAATGAATATCAGAGTTATCTCGCTTTTCAACATTCCCGTTTCATAATGGTGGATTAGTTTGCGGGCAGGGGATGTAAGGTATTCACGATTAATAGTGCATTTAAAAAAAAACAAAAAAAAAAAAAACAAGACAGAAAGTGATGACATCAATTTTACATGAAGAAGACAATTTTATAAAGAAAGAATCTAAAATCAAAACAAATTTAATCTCCATTTCCGCCTTTTCATCTTTTATGTCGGCCACGCTTACTAAACTTCGGTTTTAATGTCTCTCGGATTGCTATAAATTACTGTTTTAATCGATTTTTTGTTTTACTGCTATGCCACAGACGTCCTGTGACTTAGATCGGATCTAAGCTTGTAGGTGGTTGTCTCTTTGGGATCAAATATTAAACAAATATTTTTTATGATGAGGCATACTCTGAAAATTTCAGACACAATATTTAAGCATTTAGTTGGTGAAGAAATGGCTTGGATGATCTCGATTTTTTTAATAATGCACAAGCTACATATTTTGGAATGTGGAATGTGTGAAGTTTGGTACTCCAGTATTCTATAATCAACCTGTATGGTAGCATTTGGCTTCTTTTTTAATTCAAGACACGTCCGACTAGTGTCCTAGTTGTCTGTTTTCAGGATATCTGAAAGTTTGTGTGTGTGTGTGTGTGTGTGTGTGTGTGTGTGTGTGTGTGTGTGTGTGAGCATAAAATTGTTGTTTCATGCATTCTTGTGTGCTTCGAGTTTGTATGGTTAGCGTGATTTGAGCCTCGTGAACAATAGATTATATACAGAAATTCATCTGCAGAGAGCAGTTTATAATTCGACAGGAAAATATGTGTTTTAGAGAAGATACGTTTGGTGGTGACGTTAGATTTCATGGCGCACACAAGAGTAGTTTGTTTTAGTGGCAATCCTCGATGCCTACGTTCAGTCTCAAGAGACAATGGATATCCCTGTAAGGGTAGTTGCGCGAATAATTGTGAGGTAAGAGTCGCATAATCACCAACCGCACCTTTTCTGAATCGACACTGATTGAGTCCAGTTATAAGGAGAAGTGCTAGACGACCGGAAACAATGCCGAGATAAGTAGAGAGCAAATACAACACCTAGAATTCCCAAATGGTCTCCGATTTTAGTACTGGCCAGGCTCAACGTTGCTTAACTTCGTTGATCTAGCATAAAACTTGTGTGTCAACGTGATAATGCCGTATATAATGGTAATCCTCTTGATTAAATTATAGCGATTATTTTCCGGTGATAAATGCTTAGCTATCAGTTCTAAGAATAACTTATCTACATTAGTTTTCACATTAAATATAATTGAAGGAACTGTAATTAAAATGATATTTTTTATCTCGTTTCTTATTGTTTTTGTTGGATTTAAAAAAAAAAAAAACAAGTTTTTAAATTTGCTTTCGGAATTGCTATGTGGTAGTAAAGAGCAGGCGTGGTAGAATATCGGACGACAAGCTTGAAATCCTACGGCTAATGTTATGTAATTTGAACACTATTAGTGGGTAGCGCGATTTTATGCTAATATATCTTAATTCCTCATTGGGGTTACGATAAGATCAGTAAGGTTTAAGTTTACATCAAGAAATTCAACGTTAGATTAGTATCTACAGTGATTTTAAATCCCAATTTGCGCAAGAGTGTGATTAACTGTTTGCAGTTATTATATACACTGAAAATCTGATCAGAGAGTATATCTTTCAGTGATTTCAGGAAAATCATCCCCTATGAACGCTATCATATGAACTCATTGCAACATGGGACCAGTCTTCGAGAATTGAGATGTTTACTCAAATTTATTATTGTAAAATAAAATCCTGTTAACTAATGTCTTAATTAGAATAGTCTAAGAGATATCGGAATAAAAGTATATTTTCTCGAATTACGTGAATTTACATTTATTCTTTTACAGAAATATTGTTAAATAAAAGATTCCGTGTTTATCCATCTGTGGCATTTTTAATCTATTGGTTAAATTTTCTTAATGTGTATTTGCTTGTTAGTTTTATTTCGTTTTGAGAGGTTTAGAATCCTACATGTAGGTCCATTGTTAACATCTGTCTTGTGGTTCTTTAGGATGATAAAAGCTTCCAGTTTAACGAATTATTCGGCGTTATAATCTAATTTTAGTTCGTTGCTATTTTTTTAATCGTTATTATGGATATTATTGTAAATGTCCGCATAATCACTAGCAAATACCAAGTAGTACACACTTATACATACATTTTGGCCTCTTAATCAATGTATTTTATTTAAATACTGATTGCCTGGTCGTAAGATACGTTTAAATACGATATTGTAGTTCATGCATATTATGCATTTATTATTATAGAGACAATACCTTATCGATTATTATATGAATCTAATATATAGTAATCGGGTCAAAATTAAAAATATGTAAATACGACGGGTATTCTTCTGGAATCTATCTATCTATCTATCTATCTATCTATCTATCTATCTATCTATTTATATATATATATATACTAGCAAAAGTACCCGTCGTTGACTGGGTTCAAAAACAGCCTACACAAAATGGACTCTAATTTATGAAAGTATGATAGGTTATGAAAAGGAAGGGTTGTAAAGAGATAGCTTCGAATTTGGGGGTATCAAAACCAAAGCAAAATATGATGAAAGTAAAAATAAAATAGATAAACCCCATAATTTATTATACCATACCTGTTCACACTGAAACACTTATCACAATATTCTGTGGATCTATATTAAAAAACCTTGTTAAACTTTGTGACATATTTCCATTCTATGGAGGTCAGGCGCGAACGAACACCCCATAATTTTATTATACCATATTTCTTCAAACTGAAATATAATTATCAAAGTATACTTACGCAGATAGACATGAAAAGCCTTTATTAAAGTTTGTGCCTATTTCCATTCTATGGAAACCAGGCACGAATGCAGACCCAACAATTTTATTATATCATCCCTATTTAAATTAAAACATACGTATCAAAGTATTATTATGTACATCTATATCAAAAACACTTGTAAACGTTTTTTTGTTTTTTAATTTTTTATTTCCATACTTTGTGGACGAGGTGCGTACCCAGACCCCACAATTTTTATGAATCATCATTATGCCAGATCAAACATACCCATTCCTGTGTCTTGATACATCTATCATTATATGTGATCAGTTTCGTAAAATTGCTTTCCCACTAATGAAACAGCTGTAATGGAAAAAAAATCCAGGAAATAAACGAAGGTTGTAAAAAAGAAAACGCGAGTCTTTGAATTTTCACCAAAATTTTACACTATATATATATATATATATATATATATATATATATATATATATATATATATATATATATATATCTGTGTGTGTGTGTGTGTGTGTGTGTATTCCAGAAAAATACACGTCCCAAGACGGGTAAAATTTATTACTTAAATAGAATAATTTTGTAATACTTTAAAAATCAAGGTTCCTTATGTCGATAATCCTTATTCTAAGTTTGATCAAATTACATTAATGAAATTACATTAGTGAAAGTCTTACACATGCAAACAATGCACCTACATGTTCTGTTATATTCTTAATGTGTAAAACCGAAGTCAGATTAAGCTTTTTTTTTTTCTCTAAATGTTCATGTCGGCGATTTTCAGAAAACCAGAAAGTTTACCATTCAAAACAGAAAACAGAAAAAAGAAGATATTTTAACACTTCAATAAAATATTTATGCGATAATTTTTCAAGAGATAAATGTTGCCGTCCAAAATGCTCGCAATAGAAGATTTCCTAACAAGCCAGCAGCCTAGCAACGAAACGGAAAATAACAAACATTATTCGGTTATAAAACTTTATAACTATTAGATTGGTGCATCTTAAAAATGAAAACCCGGATCATTTTAAAAATATTTATTTATAAGAATAATGATCATATTTTTCTATAACTTGATTCCATCTGTCAACAAGCTGCAACAATGCCTTGCTTGTTAAATTGTGTCGGTTATGATGTGAAATATGAATTTAACTAATGTTCTCGTGATGCTAACCTAAAGCCAACTAAATTGTTTTGTAATCCTCGAAATAAGTGATAATCCGAAGGAACTAGGTCAGGAGAATATGCAGGAAGTGGCAAGATTTGTCAACTATATCCTCCTAGGAGATATTTAAAAGAAAATGTTTTATTACATTTTCACTCCAACCAAGGCACGATGCCACTTTGATGTAGGGGGCTACTATCAGGGACATAGGCTACAGGGGTACTACGTAGGAGGTTGGGCAGCAAGATGTCGGTTCACGTTACACTTGAACTTCTGCATGTCAGTACAGTTGGAGAAGCAGGGACCTGGAAGGGAATTCCAAAGGTTAGCGGTTCTGGGGAAGAAACTACTGGAGTAGAAGGCTCCCTTATATCTAGGGATCTCTACTGTGAAGGTGTGGGGTTTAGCTGCTTGTCGAGTTTGTCGAGGGTACACGTGCTTGTAGTTCGTCAGAGCATTCACCATTAAAGTACTTTTAGAACAGACAAAGGGATGCAACATTTCGTCGATGGGACAGAGGCTGAAGCTTAGATGACAGTTCAGGACCTATCAGATTGGCGACTCTCTTTTGAACCTTGTCTAGGAGACTAGTAGCAGATGCACCAGCCCAAATGTGACAACAATACTCTATCCATGGGCGAATGGTGGCTTTATAGAGATACAGGATACTTTCGGGCGTTAGTAGCTTTTTAGCACGGTAGAGAGAGCCTACCTTCTTCGCAGCAGTCCTGGCAATGCTCTCAATTTAATTTTTCCAACTCATGTTTTCTATGAACGTCAGGCCAAGGAGTTTTAAAAGTGTACTTTCAGATAAGGAGTCATTGGCCATTGCTATTGATGGTTGAGAGTGTCTCTTGTAATTATTGAAGAAAACAAGTTTAGTCTTGGCAGCATTGAATGTGACCATCCATTCCTGCCCACGTTCCACTACAGATCGGAGGTCATCTTCTAGTGTTTCTGCCATTTCTTTAGATATTTGTTGATTTGTTTTCCTGTCGTGTCTGTTATAGAGCGTGGTGTCGTCAGCATATATACCCATACCACAGACAATTTTATCAGGGAGGTTATTTATGAATATTAGGAATAATAGAGGTCCAAGGATAAACCCTTGAGGCACTCCCGCATTTATATCATATTGTTTAGATGTACGACCGTCGAGGATAGCCTGGATTTTTCTCTCATCTAAGAAGGATTTAATTATGTTAAGTATTCTTCCAGTGATACTGTATGATCTGATTTTCCTGTCAAAAGCCTTAGATATATCTAGAGCTACCGCTCTACCCTGCCCCACTTTGTCCAGTGAATAGTATATACGTTCAGAGATTACAGTTAGGATGTCTGCTGTGGAACGAGCTTGCCTAAATCCATATTGTTGGTCAGTCAGAAGTTTAGCATCTGTAAGGTGATGAACTAGAGCTTGGTTAATTATGGTCTCAAATATTTTGGCGAAAAGTGGGAGGAGGGTAATGGAGCGATAATTTACGGGATCAGTTCTTTCGCCAGAATTCTTGAAAACTGATACCACAGTTACTTCGGCAGAGCATTGTTTTAATAGCACAGTCGGGATTAGATCAGGTGCACATGCTTTTGCAGTGTCAATATTTCTTATGATAGCATGCACTTGAGCTGGAGTGATTTTCAGATCGTCTAGCGTGGCGTCTATCCGCAAAGGAAAGTCAGGGATTTTTCAACCTAGCTGGTTAGCAGGGCCCAGTGTGGAGTTGGAGGCAAACTGACTGGCGAGCATGTTAGCCATCTCGGTTGCTGAGCAAACAACCTCATGATTGTTCCTATTTACAATGTCTCCCCACGGGACAGAGTTAGACACCAGGGTCGTTTTTTAATGTGGAGAAAAGGAACAAAAATAAAAATTGTCTCAGTCGTGAAGGATTTTTCCTGCACTGACAGAGAACACGAAATGGAAGTGCAGCATCTGAAGGACAGATACTACACTTTGATCTTGTCTCGAAGGCCAAATAAAATATTGGTCAGCATTGCTGTGTGATGACAAACATTGTCATAATGAAAGATTACTCTTTTTCTCTTGATTAAAGGAGATCATTTTCGGGTCAACATTGGTGAGAATATGAACGATGCTTCAATAATTTTAAAAAGAAATTATAAATCAATCATGGTGATATGTTTAAAGAATAAACATAAAATACATTAAAAGAATTACACTAATTTAAAGTGCCCCTTCTACAAATCAGCAAAAACTTTTGCAACATGATATTTAATTTTTTAAAGAAAATATTTATGTGATGTTTTTTTCGATCCGTCAATATTACCAACCAACGTAACTCGGAATGGATTACCCAGCAGCCTAGCAACGAAACAGAAAATAACCAACATTGCTGAGCTATCTCTTTCCACAAAATAATTTCAGCAAGAATGCGTCAAATATGTAAAAGCTTTAGGGTAGGAATTAGTGTTGGAACGATTACTTTTGGAACGTACCCCGTACATTCATGTATGTGTATTATTTGTACTCACTAGGAGTTCTCACACAGGCCATCATTAGAGAAAACTCAATGACAACAACCGGGGAGGTCTGGTTGACAACATGTCTCTATAGATTTTTAGTACTCCCCACTTCTTCTTTTAACCTTTGCAAATGAAATTGCGTTATCGCAACAGTCGCTTACCGTTAACTTCTTGCTGGCAATGATTTTTTGGTCTTCACTGGAATTTAGTAGCAACAATTCTCCCGAATGTCCCAGCCCTTTTCTTACTTATTTAGTCGAGGTCTGGTCAGGAGTCCTCGGTCGTACTATTATATAAACAGTAAAGGATGCTCTAAATTTTAAAATTTAGGAAAACTCGTCCCCAGAAACTCGTCCTTTTTTGTTAGGTAGGAAAATTTGTCCTTTATTGCATAAATAATAAATATCGATTGAAAACACATTTTTTTTTACCGTTCTTGGAGGAGATATTGTTTTAAAAGAGACTCTACATCTCATAATATTTTTTTTTTAATATTTTTTACTTGTTTACTGTTGTTTTAAAAAAAATAAAATCGATTTTTTAAGTTTCCGTTTCCTATCATTTGGCTGTTGTTAGAGGTTTCACTTATTTTAAAGCGTTTATTCTGTTCAAAAACAAGACTACAGACCGCATAATATATTTTTAAAAATATTTATACTTATTTACTCTTGTTTTTAAAAGGTCAAAATAGATTTTTCTACCTAGCTGATTAAGTTGTTAGTGGTTTAATTTATTTTGAAGCGTCTATTTAAAAAGAGTAGCATCGAGTGTTATGTGAGAACGAGAAACAATGTCCGATATGAGGAGATCACATCTTAGGGGTCTTGATAGTCACTAAAAAATAGAAAATGAAAGAAAATACTGAGGGAGATTATGTTTAAAAAAAAACTCCCTCGAAAAGAAAACTGCTAGTATATATATATATATATATATATATATATATATATATATATATATATATATATATATATATATATATATACATATATATGCGAGTATATATATATATATGCTAGTATATATATATGTATATATATATATATATATATATATATATATATATATATATATGTATATATGTGGTTGTTTTTTAACGAAAAATACGGCTTAATAGTGGCTTCGTCTCGAAGCTCATTTTTATTTACTTAGAAAGTCGCCCATAATTTATTTTGACATATATAACGTTTTATTTATTTTTAAAACAGCAATCTACGTACATGCATGTTTCAAGGTAACTACCTCTCGTCAGCGTAGCTTGACTGTTTCTAGGAATCGAACTCCGGACTATGTGCATATATATATATATATATATATATATATATATATATATATATATATATATATATATATATATATATATAAGCTGCTCGACGTAACTTAATTTTGGTTAATAAATGTGGGTGTATCCCAGTACGACTTTTCAATTCAATGAGAATAAATTGTATATGTAGATATAATGTAAAACTAGTTAAACTAAATACGACCGAATATTTTCTTTAGCAAAATTTGAAAAACAAAAGTGAATGTAATATTTTTAGAATTCTTTGATCGCCAAGAGTCCGCCATGTAGTTTGTAAGGCGTTGAATGGCGAAGATGTCGATGATTGTAATGATTACGCGACGAATGGCGGCGTTACATACGATGCCGTTAGAAATGAGGTTGACAACGCCGAGATGACCGCCGCCGTCCGATTGAAAATGTGTCCGTGGCGATAAGCAAATATAAACGTCGTTTTATTTTCATTGCTTAGTTGACGTCACAAAATATGCATCACTATTAGCATATGTATGTAGATAGAGACAAGACGGGAGGCGGGAAAAACATGCGAAGAAAATACGTTTGATAGAAATTCAGAATGAGCGCGAACGCCATTTTGAATTAATTGTGAATGCCCAAATGAGACGCCAAAAGTACCAAAAATGTTGGGTAGTTTGAAACGTATTTTGCTCACTTAAAGATACGACACTTTTCCATCTGGGGATCCATATTCGGTTGAATGTTTAAGATTGCGATTTACGGGAACAAACCAGAAATGGCTGAAGCAGTTTACAATTTGAGCATGCGCCTGCAATGCCAAAATAAATGTTTCCGCGATGACAACGGCTCTTCAGTCTCCCGATGAACTAATCGAATTCTGCGAATAAACAAACAAACAAACAAACAAACAAACAAATAATAATAATAATAATGATAATAATAATAATAATAATAAATCAATAATAATAAATAATAATAAGTATAATAATAAATAATAATTATAATAATAAATAATAATAGTATATAAATAATAATAAATAAATAATAATAAATACTGAATTAATTGTTAATAATTATAATTATTACATAATAATAGTTATAAATAATAATAATAAGTAAATAAAATAAATAAATAAATAATGATAATAAATACTGAATAAATTGTTAATAATAATTATTATTACATAATAATAGTTATAAATAATAATAAGTAAATAAAATAAATAAATAATAAAAATAATAAATACTGAATCAATTGTTAATAATAATTATTATTACATAATAATAGCTATAAATAATAATAATAAGTAAATAAAATAAATAAATAATAATAATAAATAAATAAATAATAATAAATAATAATAAGTATAATAATAAATAATAATCATAATAATAAATAATAATAAATAAATAATAATAGTAAATAAATAATGATAATAATAAATACTAAATTAATTAATAATAATAATAATTAATACAAAATAATGGTAATAAATAATAATAATAATAATAATAATAATGATAATAATAATAATAATAAACTAAACTAAATAAGATAAATAAATAAACACTTTTAAAATAACCTCATGCGAAACCATATTTTTTAATTCCGTCGTATTTCATTAATAATTAAGCATGTAGGTAGATATTCTTTTAAACTGAGATAAGGTAGTTTTCTGTATGGGTGAGTATGTGCGAGGTGGGTTAGGGATGAATTTAAGGTTAAAAATTAAGATACACAAAGTTAAGAAAACTTGTTTCAGATAAATAAATAAATAAATAAATAAATAATAAAATTGAGTCACTTAATGATTTTTAGAAAATTATACAGCGGCGGGGCTTAGAGGTGAAGGAATTTACCATAATCTTTAAGTCATAAAAACAAAATGAAATTTTATTTTCCCATTTAGTCGGTACTAATGACTGTTCAATAACTGACGGTCATTCCCAGTCTATTCCGGAAATCGCAACCGGAAACACTCGGATTAATATGGATCTCCGACCGGAAAATTACCGAAAATACTCACACGTACGAGACGCCTTCAATAAGTTTCCAGACATTTTTCGTACGGGCACTTTTATTGATAGTACACGCATGAAACTCTCATCCACTTCGAAGATCTGTTGCCAAGGCCACTGGAAAAATGGTGGGATCTTTCTATCGATCCAGTAGATATCTCACTGCTGATGCAATTCTCTATCTATATAAGAGCCAGGTACGTCCAAGATGGAATGCTGTTGCCATATCTGGGCAGGAGCTGCTAGAAAGGACTTGTCCTGCCTTGATAGAGTTCAAAATAGACTTCTTAGCCTCGTAGGAGATGTCCTTTTCTCTTTCCTGCAACTTCTATCTCACAGAAGAGATGTTGCGAGTTTGTCTCTGATGTATCGTTATTTTCATGGAAAGTGTTCGACTGAGCTTCAGTCTATGGCCCCCCCTCGCCAAACTTTCACAAGAAACACCCGTCTAGCTGTAAACACTATCAATAATTCCCCGCACTCTTTATCTGTACCTAAACCTAAACGTAGATTCCCTGAACAAAGCTTCTTTCTTAGAACTGCACGCCTGTGGAATTGTTTTCCGTTTTCCTGCTTTCCAGCTGACTACAATATGGTTGTCTTCAAGTCTAACGTAAATAAGTTCTTGATGAGCCGTTCCATATAAGTTAACAAATTTACCGAATTTTCATTACTAATGATTACTATATTGTCCAATTTCTTCTGTACACTCTTTAACCCTTATCCTTGAGTGGCCTCTTGGCCTTGATAATGTAGTGATGCCTGTGTAAAAAAAGTACTCTCCTCCGGCTGCAATGCACTGGTACTGTTCCAATAATCGGAAGTTTCTTGTATGAGCATGTCATTGACCCTCGTTACAGCCTCTTTCATCTCCTCAATTGTCTCACAAAGGCCTGAACTATAGGGAGGGTGAGGAACTATCTTGATGCCCATCTTAATCAAATAGTCTGTGACAAGAACGGAGTTGTGAACTGACGCATTCTTCCGAATCTTTAGTTCCTCGCGAATAATTGTGTGCACAGTTCCCACACTGACATCAAACTGTGCACTTATTGTATCTATAGACACATGACGGATCTTATCCATGAAATTCTTTATTTGGCCAATAAACTGGCGTTCTGATATCCTTACTCCTCCCACGCCTCTCATCATCTCTCACCGACTCCCTGCCTTCTTTGAATCTCTTATGCTACTTAAAAACTGATGCTCGATTAATGTAAGATGGTCCAAAAGCAGTTCGAAACATTCCATATGTTTCTGTGGCATTTTTTTCCAAGTTTAAAACAGCACTCTAGTGCATACTGTTCTTTTAAAGTGTTCTCACGTCCATATTGCACTTTTGAAATGCACCAGCTGTGATGATTCGGCTTTAGTAGGGTGTATTTCAATTACTGCTGTAGCTGTTTATTTGAATCTGAAATCATAAAAATTGGCCAGTTATCTCATAAGATGTATAGCAATAGCATAGTGAATTTCCATGAATCTACGACAATATTAACTGCCTGAACAAAAAGTCTGGAAACATACGGAAAGCACCTCGTACGCATGTCCATATGCATATACATATGATGAGAGACATTCGTACATGTCTTGTGCCACGAACACTCAGTTCAACTAAGATGAATATCAGATTTTCATCAGGTGCCATGGAACAGAGGATATGTTTGTGAATAGCCTTTGACAACGAAAGTGCTGGCGCGTCCCCTCACCACCACACACAATAAAAACGTTCTCGTGTATCATTAGAAAGAAAATGTAACGTGTAAATACAGGTATGTAGATATCCGCAAACACATACAAATTATTTTATCCGATTCATAGGTTCACAAACTATAAAAAGCAAACTCTTATATACGCCTACAGACAAGAAAACAAGATATACATAATGAACTTCCTTGGCCTTCGGGCCAAGATCACAGTGTGGTATCTGTTCTAGTGCTGCACTTCACCTTTTCTGTCCTCGGTCGGTGGAGAAGTCCTTCATGACTGAGGCAATTTTATTTTTGTAACTATCCAGAGTGCCCTTTTTGGTGAGCTGGATTTCCCCCACATTAAAAAGCGACTTTGTGTCTAACTTTGCCCTCGTGGGAAGGCAGGTAAATAGGTACATATAATGATTCGAAATTCTCTTTCTTATCTCCCCTTGTGTACAGGGTGGTCGAAAAGTCACGCCCTATTTTAAAAAAGAAACTTGTTGCATGACACTGTTCATTCAGCCATTCACTTTGCTGAGAGATGGTGAGATCGACATGATCCGCATAAATTGTCGGCTAAAAGGCATACTATAACATAATGCAGCTTTTTCTTTAGGGTTAGTTAAAGGAAGAAGCGTGATGCTATCGACGTTGCCCTCCTCCAAGTCGTAGGGGAAAATATGAGAAAAATATAGAAAAAAAAAAAGGAAATAAGTTTATCAACAGAATAATAAATAGGAAGTTATGCACAAAACAACACATAAGAAAGCTGAAATGGGATGGTTAATCAAGATGTGTCAGTAACGGAAACCAAGTAACCGGACAATCGAGGCCAATATTTTTAGAGTTTGGTTTAGGAGCGTAAATGTGTTTTACGACAGTTTACGACGATTAAGAACGGCTGCGGCCAGTTTGAGACATTTGACGACAGTTACAGGTGAAGAGAGTTTCTAGTTGGACACAGTAAAAGCCAAATCATAGATAGGATCAGGTCGAGAGAGCATTGGAAGATTTAGATGAGCTGACATTAACTGGCAAATTTGGCATCGATAAAAAAATTAAGATATGGATGTTAGCGTTCTTCAGATAGTAGTTTTCCACTGTTACATACAGTGTATATTTTTCGATACGCTTATGTTTTTCTCTGCAATTGTAGTCTTTATTACACCAATTGCGTCCGATTTAATAGAAAAAATTGCAATTAATAATTTATCCATGTTTTGTGGATAATATTTTTATGAATAGTTTAGTTTGTTTCTTTTTTTCATATGAAATAAGCAAAAAGTAATGAATCGGAAACTTGTTTTATTTATTAGTTCTGGACTAAATTGATTTAGAAACAATTGTAAAATTACTATTACTATGAAATTAGCTAAAATGTTATCTTAATATATATATATATATATATATATATATATATATATATATATATATATATATATATATAAAGCTGAATGTGTGTGTGTGTGTGTGGTCACGAATAAGCTCCTATATGGTTGACTTTTATAGAAAACTGATGACATATAATGATAGAAGATGTATCGAGACACAGGAATGGGTATGTTTGATCTGGCAGAATGATGATTCATTAAAATTGTGGGGTCTGCGTACGCGCCTGGTCCACAAAGTATGGAAATAAAAAAATTAAAAATTTAAAAAAAAACGTTTACAAGTGTTTTTGATATAGATGTACATAAGAATACTTTGATAAGTATGTTTTAACCTAAATAGGGACGGTATAATAAAATTGTGGGGGTCTGCGTTCGCGCCTGGCCTCCATAGAATGGAAATAGACACAAATTTTAATAAAGACTTTTCATATCTATCTGTGTAAGTATACTTCGATAATTATGTTTCAGTTTGAAGAAATATGGTATAATAAAATTATGGGGTGTTCGTTCGCACCTGACCTCCAAAGAATGGAAATATGTCACAAAGTTTAACAAGGTTTCTTAATATAGATCCACAGAATACTGTGATAAGTGTTTCAGTGTGAACAGGTGTGGTATAATAAATTATGGAGTTTATCTATTTTATTTTCACTTTCATCATATTTTGCTTTGGTTTTGATACCCCCAAATTCAACCCAAATTTACAACCCTTCCTTTTCATAACCTATCATACTTTCATAAATCAGAGTCCATTTTCTGTAGGCTGTTTTTGAACCCAGTCAACGACGCGTTCTTTTGCTAGTATATATATATATATATATATATATATATATATATATACATATATATATATATGATGATTACAACGTCTTGTCAGACGAGTGCCACTCCCTCAGACATTTAAAATCCATGAGCCAAAATGTCTGAGGGAGTATCTATACAAATATGATGTTACAGAGTCTTAGCTTTGTACGACAGCTAAGTCTCTCTCTCGGTTCAAAATGTTGAGATCCAGCAACAAGCAAGAGCAAGATAGCCAGCAACAAATTAAACTGCAGACCAGCTTAATGCGGGTACTGGTCTTCCGCTTTATGGTTTTTTAAATCAGAGATATGCTTCTCCTAGAAAGGTTGTCTTCACCACGGCTTACGGGAGCCCTCTCTACCCCAAATATATATATACATACATACATACATATATACATATATATATATATATATATATATATATATATATATATATATATATACATACATACATATATATATATATATATATATATATATTCCATTTGCCGAGCGGCCTTTTTAATTTCAGCAGACATATTATATAAAATGGCGCCCAAAAGTTGTTGTTCAGCCATATTCTTCTCAAGCACATTCTATCGGTGCATCCGATTATCACCAGGAGCGATTTTTGTTGTTGTTGTTGTTGTTGTTGTTACTTTCTTTTTCTTCTTCTATTTATATAAATATATTTTTAATTGGTTATACAGGTGAGTGCAGGAGGGTCGGGGCGAATTATTTTATTTTATTTTTATTTTTTTAATTTCAATTTTCCTATTTTATAGTTTATTCATTTAGTTTCTTGTTAAATATTGTTAGTTATTGAATACTGTTAGTATATTTGTCCCGGTGTTAAATTAGATCCAGTTTAAAAAGGACTGTAGTTTTTTTTTTTTTTTTTTTGTATAAATATGGCTTCTAGTAATTTGAGTCGTCGTGTAGAATTGTTAAGGTATCGAATTTTAGTATTTTTAGTTAAGATGTTTCTAAAGTCGGACGACTGTAGGTTTTTATCGTGGGATGTTAGGTGTTGGTTTATGGCACTAAAACTATAAAATATGAAAATCGAAATTAAAAAATAAAATAAAAATAATTCGCCCCCAACCCTCCTGCATCCACCTTTATAATCAATTTAAAAAATTATAAATACACCAAACCCCAAAAGAAAAAGAAAACAACAACAACAATCGCTCCTGATAATAATCGAATGCACCGACAAAAAGCGCTTGAGAAGAATATGGCCGAACAACAACTTTTGCGTGCCATTGCATATAACATGCCCGCGTAAAAAAGACCGCTCGACAAATGGAAAAGATATTTAGAAAAATCGGAAAAGAATAACTCTGTCGTGTTCAATCAGACGTGCTTGAATAATGACATGCTGCCAATATATATATATATATATATATATATATATATATATATATATATATATATATATATATATATATATAACTACTTCATTTACTCACATAAATTAATATACGAAAGTATAAATTTATGCGTAAACTTTAAGTATTTACTTCAACAGTTCTCAATAGATAGGTAGAGCTAGGTAGTAAGTTATGCATATATGGCGATTAAGCCATATATATTTTATAACTTACTATATGTATATATATATGTGTGTGTGTATATATATATATATATATATATATATATATATATATATGTGTGCATGTGTGTGTGTGTATGATTTGGAACGCGATTAAAATATATCATTTGAAAGATGTATTTACATTTAAAATACTAACAAATACCGTATTTTAAGTCATAAGTTGATGTAAAACAACTCCAGACATTCGCTTGAAATCTTGCCTCGATTTATGATCGCGTCCATTGAAATATTCAGCTGAAATCGACTACCGTTTTCGATTGACGCATTGATTCATACAACCAGTTTTCAACACACACAAAGGCCCAGTGTTATCTAATCATAACCAATCCTATTGATTGAATTTAATATACAGTTCGATTGCCTGTTTTTAATTGCATTACTTAAATCTTCCGCCTGTCTGTATCGGTAAATATGTAAAAATACCGGACAGAATATATGCAGCCCAATGATGCATAAATATGAGAACGAACATCGAAAGAACCAGTAACATTTTTCCAAACATCTTCACTTCACTGACTTATTCATTACGTAATGCACTTAAATGTTGCTGAGATATTTTAATAAAGGAAAAACAGATTGAACAACATACATTTATTTTATCCATACTCTTTCCTTTTCAGTGTTTGGAGTAACTGTGTTATTAATTTTCTGGGATTTGTGATTTTTTTCTGCTACAAGTATTTTAATGGTGGATGCTCCGACGAACTACTAGTCCTTGTACCCCCTCGACGTAAACCCGACAAGCAGCAAAATCTCACCCCTACACAGTTGAGATCCCTAGATGTAAGAAGACCTTCTACTCTAATAGTTTCTTCCTCAGAACTGCTAGACATTGGAGCACCTTTCTTTCCCAACTGTACTGACATGCAGAAGTTCAAGTGTAATGTGAACAGTCATCTTGATGCCAAACTCTCTACGTAGTAACTTATGGCCCCAATAGTAGACCCTACATCAAAGTGGTACTGTGTCTTTTTGGGTGTGAAAATGGAATTAAAAAATATAATAGATTGTTCTAAATTCGGTACAGAAGAGAAAGAGAAGTTGATTGTATTTCTATTAAATAGTTTATTGTATTTGTGTAGGGCCATAAAGTTGTCTTATATTAGTTTAAAGAAAAGTTTAGGGGTGTCATTTAAGACATACTTACTAAACGGTGGACTAAACCAAAGATATTTTAGCCTTCTTTTCCTGTTAAGATTATCGTCAAAGTTTTTGGTATATATATATATATATATATACATACATACATACATATATATATATATATATATATATATATATATATATATACATACATATATATATATATATATATATATATATATATATGTATGTATGGCCAGAAATTTGGCTATTAAAGGGTCAAAGTTCAACGATTTGACCTTTGAGAACTCTATCAAACTCCTCCGACAATTTTGGGTCTATGCACTTGAAATTTTAGATATAGGTTTCTTGGACATGGATCTAAGTTAATAACTTCATTTGAGCCCAAAACAATAAATGTCAAGAGGTCATAATTAGGGTTCAAAGTTTTAAAAAAAGATTGACCTCTGTGGTCTTTTCCAAATTACTCAGACAATTTCTGGTCTAAATATTTGAAATTTTACATAAAGGGTATTCAGAGATAGGGCAAGCTTTTTCATCAGTTTGGGTCGAAAATTTTTAGTTACCAATATATAAATGTATGTATGTATGTCTGTTTGCATGTCTGCCTTAAACTTTCAATAGAGGCGACAGATTTTACCAAGATCAGTATCGTTTTAAAGTTCGACCTTTCATACGACAAATATCGAAAAATTGGCTAAAAACATTAATATCTTCCCCTTCAACTAGGCACTTTTCTACAGGGGGGGTCACTTTTTTCGCCGATATTTTTGAAAGTTATCCTCTCCTTTAGATTGTCTAGCCTTAATTTTAAAAAACGTCGCTTCCGGTTTGGCGGTGGTCGTAACAGCATAAACGTTAGGCTTTACCCCGTTCTTTTCCTCTTTTGCGGTACGGGTTCGAGCCTGCCTTCCTACTACCACTTTTTCTTTTTTTTTTGCTCAACATACACATCCAAATACCCGGGCAACGACGGGCTGAAATGCTAGTATATCTATAAAAGTGAAAGTATCTGTGTGTGTGTGTGTGTGTGTACATTTTCCTAAGCAATAACTCTGTCAATTTTTAGTTTACAGACTCGAGATTTGATATACAGGGTACTGAGATTTGGGAAAATTGATGTGTCGGTTTTTGGCCAGAAATTTTGCGATTAAGGAGTAAAACTTCAACGATTTGACCTTTGAGAACTCTACAAAACTCCCACAAGTTTGGGTCCAAACACTTGAAATTTTAGATATAGATTCTTGGGCATGGATCTAACTTAATAACTTGATTTGAGCCCAAAACAATAAATAGGGGTCAAAGTTTAAAAAATTGACCCTTTTCTTTTTTGCTTAACATACATATCCAAATATCCGGGCAACGCCGGATACCCATGCTAGTATATATATATATATATATATATATATATATATATATATATATGTATATATATATATATGTATATATATATGTATATATATATGCATATGCATATATATATGTATATATATATGTATATGCATATATATATATGTATATGCATATATATATGTATATATATATGTATATATATATATGTATATAAATATGTGTGTATATATATGTATATATATATATATATATATATATATATATATATATATATGCAGCAAGACGTGTTTTTAGTGGTAGCGTGGTATCAGCAAACAGCTAGGTTCCAGTAGGGAGGAGGATCAGTGATCCAGATCCTGCGTCGGTAACTTTAATAATATCTATTTAAACACACACACACACACACACACACACACACACACACACACACACACACACACACACACACACACACACACACATACATACACATATATATGTATATATATATATATATATATATATATATATATATATGTATGTATATATATGTATAAATATCTTAAATTAGAACCCATTAAGATGATAAAGAAGTAACATTGAGCAATTAAAGAATTAGGAAAATTGATGATGAAAAATTAATTTGAATAAATTACAATATTTATTAATCCATTAAAAAGTAAAATAAGGAATTATATATCCTCTGATGAAATAAGCTTATCTTTCAAAATTCATGGGTTAAGGATTTTTCGTTATCATCTTTTGTTTAAATCTCGACGGATGTATAAATATTGTAATTCATTCAAGTTTATTTTTCGTCATCAATCAATTTTCAGAGAAGTGGGGGGGGGGAGAATGCATAGAATATACAATACGAATATTCATCTTTCAAAGAGGTTCATACAATTTATTTATTTACACTTTTATAAAAACAGGTAACAAACGGACAATCATGTTATCAAGAAATGGCTGGAAATTAAAAATCAGCCCAAAATGGCGGAATTCATAATCAAAATAACATTTAATATATGTTTGATTGTTGTCGCACCATGTATATAACAGAAAAAAAAAACTGTGCAGGGTGTCACAAACTCTTTGACACCATTTTATAAGCAATTATTATTTTGTGAAACAAACACATGCGCATGTGCGTACTCACAAATTTAAGTAAATACATACAGTTATAAGCTTCAGTTATTGATTGTACATTAATGGTCCAGTTATTAAATTGTGAATGGATTCTTTGATGATATTATCTAAATTATTTTGTGCATAAATAACTTATTTTTATTTTACTTCTACTGAAATGAAATGTATTACTCAATTAAAATATCCATTGATTAATCTTTATCACTATTTTTCCATATTTAAGTTGGATATTTTATTTTAAAAAAAAAACGGTACTTTTTAAGAATAGGTATCCAAGAAACTGTCAGTACTTATGTCACCAATTCCGAGTTCTGCCAAAGACTTCTGGAGATGGCAAACTTTAGCGAACTTTATCGGACGAACATTTTTATTTAAAAAAAATTTTTCGAATCAGTTATTTAACAAATTTTATCTTGTATTTAAGTGGTTTTCTTTCAACTGTTTTAACTGAGCGGATCTATCGGCCTATGGAAAATTCAGGAGAGGGTTGGGCCATTGCAGTTAACATTTCAAAGGAGTTTGGTGTAGGTATTCTGGTCTTCTACATAAACATTAGAGTTATGGTAAGGTTCTTGATATTATTAGGTTTTTTCGTTTTGATCAAAGTCTACGAGTGACTGATTAGCGCTCTCCATTATCTTTTCCCAACAAAAGCGATACGCCACAAGGCTATATTTTATGCGCAACACTGTTTTGTATTTGAATTCTGTAATGTTGTTGCAGTAGCTTTACACAATACAAAATTTGTTTTTTTACCCTAACTCTAATCCACTACCAAACTAACCATAAACTATCTCTAAACTAACCCTAACCTAAGTTTTAGTTTTAATTCAGTAAAATTCGGTTTAGTTTGGAACTTGGTTCGTTTTTTTTCCGTTCGTACTCAGGACTGTTTACGATTATGTCATGACTGTAAATTCCTGGGTACCTATTCACAAAAACATACTGAAAAAGACTGACATTTTTTCTGTGTTTTCATACAATTTTTAATAGATTTCTAGTAGAATAACAATATATTGAACCAGTATTATTGCATATAATTTTTATTTTCATTACAACTTTTAGTTAAAGATATTCTCTTGATCCTAATATTGGTGGTAATAAAATGTTAAATTCCAACCAAATTATTTCTGTTAATTGAAATCTTTATCATTTCTGTCATAAGCTTCAGCAAATCCGACGTCAAACTTTCGTCAAATTTTCGTAAAACTGTCCGTGATTTTTCCAGACTCTTTCATATTTAAACTGTTCGTTTATTAATTACTGCCATCATTCGTTCGATAAGCACGTTGCTGACTATTCAATTCGAGCTATTCAAAATCAATACAGATTTATTTCGCCGGCTGTCATTCAAACACGAGATATATGACTCATAATCTTAAAAATAAAAACGTTCGTTTCGATCCCAAATGTAGTAATTGGCGATATTTGTCGCTCAATATTGTTTGGACCCCGCTTTCTTTTGCGTAGTAATTTAACTTAAACATACCAATTACTATTGCACTAGTAAAATGAGAGAGAGAGAGAGAGAGAGAGAGAGAGAGAGAGAGAGAGAGAGAGAGAGAGAGAATATAGATAACCATGCAAACCGTCGAACGATTCAAACACCGAATAATCCCGAATATATATATATATGTGTGTGTGTGTGTGTGTGTGTGTGTGTGTGTGTGTGTGTGTGTGTGGCTTGAGGTAATTGCATGTCTAGTCGCACTTATGAAACAGCGAAACAGTACTGTATGTGGATGACTATAATGCTCCCTATCTTGGGTTGAGTATATTGGGAAGTGCTATACTAGTCAGAAATTTCGTGAAAATAGTGAATAATTTCACCCCATCTTTCCAAGCTTATAACTCCTCGAAAAATGTAATTCAAGCCCTAATTTTTCTTTTCAATTAAAGGATCAAGGACCAAGGTTTCATTAAAAGAAAAACAAAATAAAAAAACAACGTGGGTTTTTTTTAAAAAGGTTTTAAACTTCGGACTTTACAGGTAAATTTCTAAAAAACAGTTCTTTTTTTTGTTTTAAATTTGAATATATTATTTATTGACCTTTTCTCTTCAATTTGTGATATATAAGACTTTGGTACATAAATTAATTATTTACTTTTTAATAGACATTTCAAAATGGGAGGCGTGAATTATTCGACCCCCTGTCTTTCCAAGCTTATAACTACTCGAAAAATGTAATTCAAGCCCTAATTTTTTTCAATTAAAGGAGCAAGGACCAAGGTTCCATTAAAAAAAATAAAGAAAAAAAAATAACGTGGTTTTAAAAAAAAGGTTTTAAACTTCAAACTTTACAGGTAAAATTCTAAAAATCACTACGTTTTTTTTTTGTTTTAAATTTGAATATATTATTTATTGACCTTTTCTCTTCAATTTGTGAGTAAATTAATTATTTACTTTTCGGTGAGTAAATTTATTATTTACTTTTTAATAGAAACTTGAAAATGGGGGGGCGTGAATTAAAACAAAAACGTTTGTCTAAAAGATTATATTCAGTTTATTGGAAAGAACATAAAATTTCACATTGATCCTGAAAATATCGTAAAAATAGAATCAATAGAAAAACTTTGATAGATTTTTAAAGTTTAAAAATTGAAAAATATTGAGTTCGGAAAATTCATTACTGTTTTAAAAAATATATTTCTATTACTTTTAAAACAACTTTAATAGTTTATTTTGGAAGTATAATCCATAAAGAAAATAAATAATCCGCTTTTAACAGAAATTACGAGATTTTTATATTTTATTCGCAGTTTCGTGTTAGGGGTGTCAAAAATTCCTACAAAAATTCTGATACACCTAGTGATATACAAACTGCCATTAGCGTATTAAGCGATGCTCTTTGTTTAAACAAATCGAGCTTCGGCATTTGGACGATTTCAAAACATCGTTAATTCACAACCCGCACAACAGCAGCCGTATAGTGCAATGGTTAGAAGCATTGACTGTCGTTTGGGCGGTCGGATTTCGATCTTGGCTTGAAGTAGTTGCGTGTCTATCCGCACTGATGAGCCGTATTTGAAATACTCCCGAGTCTCTCTCTCTCTCTCTCTCTCTCTCTCTCTCTCTCTCTCTCTCTCTCTCTATATATATATATATATATATATATATATATATATATATATATATATATATATATTAGTTATAATATTCTGAATTTTATTATATTCATGCAATTGAGAATTCCGTAATTGTTCATATACCAATAAATTTTAAGTCAGTATAAGGTGACTTTATTTGTAAGCTTCAAAATTATCAGTTTTTGTAATCGACCATTCATAAATTGTTTTAACAAAATCAAGACAACAAAGATCAGATTGATTGCAACAAGTAGTGTATTTTCATTGTTCGTTACAATTGTTTTGCGACCATTCGGACAATTTCAAACCTTATATCGTTTGAAAATATTCACAAGAACGGCCTCTCTTCAGACGTTGAGAAAAACACTTTTTAATGAACAATATGGAATCCATTTCCCTTTTAACGAAAAATTTACATACATTTCTTACTTCAGGTTTTTTTCCGTTTTCCGTTTGTTATGGTTTATCTATCTATCTATTTATCTATCTTCTATCTATCTATCTATATATATATATATATATATATATATATATATATATATATATATAAACTGTTATGTTATCAAAGAATAAATCTTTAACAAAGCAAAAGAAAAGCGCAACATTATTAAGAGGAGCAAACAAATATTTTAAATTAAATATTTATCTATTTTCGAAAGAGTGCCACGTGCAAGTGGAGAAGGAAAAAAACAGAGTTATGCAAAATTTATATCGAGAATTGTCTAAAGTTCCAACTTTTTTTTTGGGGGGGGGCTTTCACTTTAATAAGTACGTGAATTCATGAGATGAATTTATTCGACACAATATGATTCAACTAAAAAAATAAATAAAAACTAACGTGAATTAAGATTAAAGTTAAGATGTTATTGTGGACCCATGCCCCTTTTAAAAAACCTTGTTAAACTTTGTGACATATTTACATTCTATGGAGGGTAGGCGCGAACGAACACCCATAATTTTATTATACCATATTTCTTCAAACTGAAACATAATTATCAATGTATACTTACGCAAATAGATATTAAAAGTCTTTGTTAAAGTTTGTGCCATATTTCCATGGAGTACAGGCGCGAACGCAGATCCCACAATTTTATTATACCATCCCTATTTAAGTTGAAACATAATTATCAAAGTATTCTTATGTAAATCTATATCAAAAACCCTCGTAAACGTTTTTTTATTTTTTTTTTATTTCCATACTTTGGGGGCCAGGCGCGAACGCAGACCCCACAATTTTTATGAACCACCGTTCTGCCAGATCAAACATACCCATTCCTGATCCTCGACTATCATTATATGTAGTCAGTTTTTTTTAAATAGTCAACCATATAGGAGCCTATTCGTGACCAGACACACACACACACAGACACACACACACAGACACACCGACACACACACAGACACACACACAGACACAAACACACACACAGACGTTCAGCTTTATATATATATATATATATATATATATATATATATATATATATATATATATATACACCAGGCTAGAATATGCACCGTAGAAACTCAGAAATAAAAAAATCTATATAGGCAGCACACATGACCTTTAAAAACAGATCACACGCTGTCAATGAATAATAAAGCATATGCTATGCTCTCAAACAACTACTGGAAGTTAATCGAGGCGATCAAAACACCTTTTGTCGAATGGAAAATACTTAGGCTAAAACATGTAGTTCGTTAACTTCACTCTGTTAACTATGTTTAGTTGAGAAACATGAGATCATTAGTTTTAATGACTGTGA
Source organism: Euprymna scolopes (assembly GCF_053919585.1). NCBI lineage: Eukaryota > Metazoa > Mollusca > Cephalopoda > Sepiida > Sepiolidae > Euprymna > Euprymna scolopes. The sequence continues at coordinate 138,652,643 of NC_136484.1, forward strand.
AAAATTATTAAATGTAAAAACACTTTGGTAGCCACGCTTTAAATAAGTTGTAAAACGCAAAGAGCGATCTCCTTGTAGTAGTAATACTGCAATTCTTAGCCCCTCACTTCCAATATCTTAACTAATTAATAAATGGACCAAGGTAAGAGTTGAAAGTATATAGAATAGTCCCGATACACCACAAATTAATAACTATACTTACTATAAACCGACACACCTCTAATTAATAACGGCACTCACCGAAAAGCGTCGAAGAAAAGACTACAATAAATAAGTTAACTAAATTAAGGAAGGAGTTACCCTGTCATCACTCCTCAACACCATCTCAAACGTCCTTGTTTAATACTAAACTAAACGAACAGAAACACAATTTGCCGCTAACCAGACAAAGGTGAGTATACTTTGCATAATTGATAATGAATAACTTTCCAAAATGTTACCGGACTTGTTTTTTGGTCCAATTTTAAACCCGGTTCTCTTCCGATTTTGATAAGTTGCTTTAGGAACACGCACGTGTTTTTTCCCGTTTTTGCTCTTTTTTTATCCACACATATTCACAATGACACATATACCCTTATCCAAACGTGCGTACACGCACATACACACACACGCGCGCACACATCCGCAGAAACATAAACGCACACATGCACACCTTTTCATATGCCATTGTTATAAAATGCTTGTATTTTTCACTCACACGTTTTTACTCGCCGGACAATAAACAAAAACCAAACCCTAGCGCGTCTTTGTTCCTTAAGGGGCTCATTAATATTCAAGCCAAGGGCTGGGACGTACCCAGACTGACAGACCCCGTCCAATAAAAGCATGGCAGGTCAAGGCCCGAAAACGTCCATGGCCGCCGTACCTTAACCGAATCAGCTATAAAACTCATGACTCTCGATGTTCTTTTCACTTCGATAGCGTCTGTCGCTTTTTTTTTCCTGTTCAGATATCTCAACTTCACAAACAAAGGTTGCTGCCATGGAAACATTTTACATTTCCTCTTACAATTGAAAAATAGGAACAATAGATTAAAAAGACAAATGATTTTGAAATCGTCATAATTTCTACCAGCATCATCGAAACAACAACAACAACAAGAGTAGTAGTAGTAGTAGTAGTAGTAGGAGGAGGAGGAGGAGGAGGAGGAGGAGGAGCACTAGGTACAATTCCGAAAAACTTTGAAAAAAGAATGGGAGAAATTGGAGTCAGAAGAATGACTAGAAAAATACAACAAATCACAATAATGAAAACAGCTGAAATATTAAGGAAAACCCTTGAATGTGGAGACTAACACACACGAACCACAAACGCAGACCAGACAAACTGCTATAGAGACAAAATATGAAGCACTATATGGAACCAAAAAACATTGGAGCTGAATACCTATAAGTTCTCGACCCTCCTCCCATTACCACATCACTGCCCCCATCCCGCCCAAAAAGAGTGAGACTGAATGGCCAAGTAGTCAAGGAGGAAGGAAAGACCGAGGAGTGAGCACTGACCAGGCTTTCATTGTATAAGTGCGGAGAAAACTAGAGCCTTGGAGAGGCTTATTGCCACTCAAATTCCAGTAAAACCAATGGCCACTGCCAACGAGAAATCAATGGAAAACGGCTGTTACAATACTGCAAATTTATTTGCACATGTTATCAAAAGCGGTGGAGAGTACTGAAAAATTTGGGGAGACTTGTTGTCACTCAGCTTCCAGGGAACACTGCAGGTTGTATTCAATAAGATCTTTGATAATCTGTGTGAAAGTTCCTTGTGAGCCAATAATAATAATAATAATAATAATAATAATAATAATAATAATAATAATAATAATTTGAAAATGATATCCAAAGAGGTGGATAACACTGGAAATCTGACTTATTGTCACTCAGACTTCAGGGAACGCTACACGTGGTTCCTAAAGAGAATTCTTTGATGATAGCCCGTGTGAAAACTCCTAGTGAGAGAATAATACTCCCCAGGGAACAGAAAGGATGCTAAAAAGGAAAAGGAGGAACACATGATCTGCTATATATAGATCACAAGATCCTACAGGAGATAAAAAGAAGAAAGAATTTAGTCACGGCATGGATCGACTACAAAAAAGCGTAGGACAGGATCCCCCAAGCATGAATAATAGAATACTTACAAATGTATAAAATACCAAACAGGATCATCAACCTTATTAAAAATGCAACGAGAACATGGAGACTGAAACTGACAGCTGATGGACAACACATAACAGAAATTAACAAAGAGGCATCTTCCAAGGAGATTCACTATCACCATTATTGTTCATCATAGCCAGTACAAAGAGAAAGTGCCAAGCCTGATACAAGTTCTCTAATACAGACGAAAAAATAAACCACCTGATGTACATGGACGATCTGAAACTTTTTGCAAGGACCGAAAAGGAGCTAGAGATACTAATTAATACTAGCAGGATCTCCAGCCGCCAGGATATCCAAATGGAGTTTGGAATGGAAAAATGCGCACTATTTGGGAAAACTGGAGACGACGAAAGGCATGAAACTACCCAACCAAACGCACATTAGGGCACTAGTGGAACAAGACGCCTATAAATACTTGGGAATTCTGGAAGCAAACACCATCAAAGCCACAGAAATGAAAGAGATAATTAGAAAGGAATACCACAGGAGAACAAGAAAACTCCTTTAAACAAAATTGTATAACACTAACCTAATAAAAGGTATAATACATGGAAAGTATCACAAGTAAGATACTCTAGACCGTTCATAAGGTGGACAAAAAAAGAACCGAGACAGCTCGATCAGAAGACTAGGAAACTCATGACCATGCATAATGCACTACGCCCAAAGGACGATATTGAGCGACTCTATGTGAATAGAAAAGACGGCAGGAGAGGACTGGTTTGCATAGAAGACTTTGTGAATAACACAAGCACAAAAAAAGAATTAGAAAAATACATAATGCACAACACTGAAAGGATAATTATGGCAGCAAGATACATGGAAACAATCAACAAAACAGAAACCTGAGAGACAAAGGATAAAACGAGAAAGGAAAAATGAGAAGAGAAACAACTGCACGGAAGATTCATAAGAATGAGAAAAGATGAGAATAACGAAAACACCCGGACATGGATGCGAAAAGGACATGTAAACCGAGAAACTAAATCCCTAATAACTGCTGCACAAGATAACTCGATAAGAACCAACCATATCAAAGAAAAGATCGACGAAACAGAAGACAACAGCAAATGCAGACTCTGTGGACAAAGAGACGAAACAATAAACAATATAGTAAGCAAATGCAGCAAACTGGCCCAAAAGGAATAGAAAAACAGGCTGGACCAAGTGAGGAGGGCAGTACACTGAGAATTATGCAAACTACTGCATTACCAACAAATGGTACAAACAGTACTTGAAAACGAGAATCACAAAATTCTATGGAACATGGACATAGAGACGGATAAACCCACCCAAACCAAAAGACCGGTTGTCGTAATACTTAACAAGAAAGAAAAGTCCTGTCATATCGTAGATTTTGCTGTCCCAGCTAACCACAGAATGAGTATCAAAGGAAAGGAGAAACGGAGCAAATACACAGAGCTAGCCAGAGAGCTAAAAGGGATTTGGATGATGAAGAAAATCAAAATAATACCTAAAATAGTAGGAGCACTAGGAACAATTCCGACAAACTTTGAAAAAAGAATGGGAGAAATTGGAATCACAGAAATGGCTGGAAAGATACCACGAATAACGACAATGAAAACAGCTGAAATATTAAGGAAAACCATTGAATGCGGAGATTAATACACATGAACCACATGCGTGAGCCAGACAAAGGATAAAGAAGCGTTACAGGAAACCAAGAACACTGAAGCTGCATATCTACAAGTTCTTCATTCTCTCACCCATCCCCTCTTATTGCCACATCACCGCCCCTCCCCAAAAGAGTGATACCAAATAGCCGAGAAGGGTCAAGGAGGATGGAAAGACAGAGGAGAAAGCGCTGACCAGACCTCCGCTGGACAAGCACGAAGAGAACTGGGACCTTGGGAAGGCTTATTGCCGCTCAACTTCCAGTGAAGACCAATGGCCGCTGCCATCGAGAAATCAGTGGTGAGACGCTGTTCCGATAACGCAAATGTATTTGCAAATGTTATCGAAGGAGATGGAGAGTGCTGGAAATCTGGGGAGACTAGTTGTCACTCTGCTTCCAGGGAACACCACAAGTTTTCGATGGGAGATCTTTGATGACCTGTGTGAATGCTCCTATTGAGCCAATAATAATAATAATAATAATAATAATAATAATAATAATAATAATAATAATAATAATAATAATAATGATAATAGTCAAGATAACAATAATAATCGTTGAAACACTAGGAACAATGTCGAAAAACTTCACAAAAAAATGAGAGAAATTGGAATGTGAGGGAAGGCTAAGAGTATACAACGAATAGCAATACTGAAAACAGCTGAAATATTACGAATAATTTTACATTGTGAAAACCACTGTGAACGCTAACCTATAACGTGAATGCTGCAATAGGAATAAAACAAAAACAAAAAGAACACGACCAAAGAGAACCACTTAGCTAAACACGGAAATTTTTCGAAGTTTTTTTTGTTTTTGTCTTTATCAGTTTCCACTAATTTAAAAAGGAGAAAACGCCTTCCTCACCAAAACAATAATTTCAAACTGTGAACATGTAATTTCCAACACGAATTTCCACCTCTTCCCCAACATTACGGATTTAATGGTTTTAATCGAAAGTGATAAAACGGTTTGTTACCGTATTATGTACTCGGTCCGTGAAAGAGAAATCTTTTCAGACTAAGAAAATTTTAATTTTAATGTAAAATGAGTATCTCCTTTTATCCAATCATTAAATAATAGCTTTGAAAAATGAGAGAACGCAAATAGGTCACTAATGGTTCTTTGTTAATCGTAGAAAAGAGAAGTCACTGTTTTCATAATTTATCTGCTGTAGAAAATCGAAAAAATGTTAAATAAGCACTTCCTCCCTATTTATTGTCAAACCAGGAAGAAGATAAATCCAACCCAAATTTATACATATACATTTACCGGTTACTCGTCAAGAAATGTGTGGTAAATACTCGTCAAGTTTTGATAAAAAAAGCAATTGTCTACGTTAAAAACAAAAATATTACAATCTGGTTGTTCATATGTAAGCGGGGGAACTTCTTTGACAGAAAAATGATTGTCTATTTTTGTTCGAAATAATAAATAATGTTTTTAAATGTTGTATAACGCAAATTGGTCACTGATTGCTATTGATTAATTGTAGATGGATGAAAAGTGGTAAGTATTATGATTCTGATAGTATATCAAAGTTAATTATTAAACGAAAGTATTAGGATACGGAATTATGAGGAAATGTACCTGATTTCTAATTAAAAATACATTAATTATCCCCCCCCAAAAAAAGAGGTTATAAAAAATACGTCGTTTGAGCAGCAAATTTCTATCGATATCCGTAATTGCATGGATGACAATAATTGCAAGAATATTTCGTTTTATTATTTGTATATTTATATGGAAAAATGTTTTTATAATAGTTTAACGAAGTAGTGGTATATTTGTTTATTGCAATACTGAAAATCTCTGCGTCTCAATGCTTAACGTAATGATGATAATCTTAAATCAAAACGTAATGATTTATCGATTTGTAGTGATTTTATAATATATTAGTGTGTTTTTCGATCGAAAATAAAATAAGTAAACAATGTTCTAATTGTTAACGTATACGTTTATATAGTTTCATGAAAATATAAAAAAACACGGGTTTCAGTAATTATAAGACGCCATAATGAATATAGTCTGAGATATTCTGTAATTTCTCATAGTATTCTGAAGAATAATTAAAACTATCAGACAGCAGTATTTAAAATCACGAATTCTGATATTACGTTATTTTTGAAATTTAATTGAATTGGACGGAGTGGTTATTATTTATTTTAAAAACCTAATATAGTATATATTATTTGGTATAAGGATAGAAATGGAATTAAACGCAGAACAATAAAAATATTTATCCATATTAAAGAAGTAACCCAGTGTGTGTGAGTCGAAAAGACTTAACGGATAGAGAGTGAAACTGTTGTTACCTTCTTTGTATAATATATATTTGAGAGAGGCAGTTTGTTCGGAATAAATGTAATAACTTTTAAACGAGGACGAAATGTTCGCATAATTTCACGTAACATGATTTAGAAAGTGTTGTAAATAGTAAGTGGGAAAGATTTGTTTAGGAAGTGTTCAATTATTTTCCTATTAGAACTTTAGAGGCAAGGGAAGATCGAGATGATTTTATTAATATAGCACATAAATACGTTATTAATTTATTAATAAACGGTGAAAATTTTTGTTAAGATCGGATGATTCTCTGACATTTTATTGACATTTTTTTTTCAATTAGGGATTTTTTTTTATTTTCTGGTTGAAAAGCAAATTACTTTGACTTTAAATGCTCATCTATAATTATAGCAACAATTATTCTTTAAGAAACATGAGATTAAAGAATCTGCAACCATCAAAATGAAATGGAAAGGGAAGGAAAAGAAAAGGAAGAACAAAAAAGCATTTTCTGTAATATAAAGCCACTCACGTACATTGCAAAAAAAAAAAAAATAATTAAAAAAAATCTTCAACGTATGCTCGCATAAGAAAGAAATACGAATTCGTAATTCAATTAAATCTTAATTGAATGTTGATATAGCTATCCTCTTTTGTCAGTGTTGCCATTATGCTAAAGTAATTTTTACAGACAAAATTTCTATGTAAATAAATGCATGTTTGTGTGTCTATGTGTAAATATTTAACCGATAAACTCTTAAACTACTGGTCACATAACACTGAAATAAGCAGAAAATAGTAAAGGGTGCTTTGTAACGAGTAAAATCTTTGTTTGGATGAATGAATAACGGGTACAGAAATCTGGCGGCAAGTGGAAATGCAAAATGCTCATTTCAACTTGCCGACATATTGTTATTATTTTTGCGCATGCGCAAATTCATTCAAAGCTTGAAGTGGATTTAAACTTTAATCTTTCTTATCTATCTGTCGATAGCTCAAACGGTAGAGAACGCTGCGGGAACGCTAAATGTTTTGGTTTCGAATTTTACTGACCAAGTAAATTTTTAACTTTTGAATATTTAATAGAGAATTTATAGATTTTATTTTAATTAAATAGATGTTTAGATTATTAATGTTTTATTTTGTGTGATTGTGTTAATTTGGAGTTTGTTTTTCTTTTATCAATAAACTTACTGTATATACCTGGACTAGTCCTGTCGAAAAACACTGACGGATGGCGGATTTAGTCACATACTATTTAAAACATACCGATTATATTAAATTGTTACGAAAAGTGACCACATGTTGGATACAGGGAAGCATAAAACACATTAAATATAAATTAAATTAAAAATAAATTAAATAAATCAACTTTGAATAATATTTCTAAATACGAGGGGTGTGCAATAAGTAATGCCCCTAACCAACTTCTCATAGCAGTAGAGCATCGAAACTTGGCACAGTTATTAGTCTTTCTCTACATAGGAACCACCCAGAGGTATGCATTTCTCCCATCGTTTGATGCAGCTCTGGAGACGGTTTTTCTAGAACACCTTAGGTTGGTCCTCCAACCACGACGTCACTTCAGAAATATAGGCTGCATCATCTGGGAAACGCTTTCCTTTCAAAAACAACTTCATGGCTGGGAAGAGGTGAAAGTCAGAGGGTGCAATGTCAGGAGAGTAGGGAGGATGGGGAAGATTTCATAACCATACGCCCGTGCTTCTGATCTGGCGACATGCTAGTTGTGGACCGGAGCGTTGTCCTGCAGGAGGAGGGTACCTTTGATGATCTTGCTCCGCCCCTTGATTTTGATAGCTTCCCTTAATTTCCTCAAAAGTGAAGTATAATAGGCTCCTGTAATTGTGGTACCCTTTGCCAAGATATCTGTCATCTCTACTCCGTCCTGGTCCCAGAAGACTGTGAGCATGACCTTGCCAGCGGAGGACTGCACCCTTGCCTTCTTTGGAGTTGGTGAGTCCAAGTGCTTCCACTGCATTGACTGGGTTTTGGTCTCTGGATCATAGTGATAGACCCAGGTTTCATCCTGTGTAATCACTCTTTTGAAAAACTTTGACTCATCTTCTCGACACATCTCCAAATTCATCCTCGAGCACTTGACGCGTTCTCGCTTCTGGAATAGTGTGTGCAACCTGGGAATTCATCTGGCAGACACCTTATGCATATGCAAATGGTCATGAATGATAGTTTCCATAGGCCCTGTATTAATCTTGACATCTTTGGCTATTTGGCGAATAGTAATGCGACAATCTTCCAAAATGGCAGCCTCAACTTGACGGACAGATGCCTCATCAATGGGAGAAGGAGGCGACCAGACCTGGGAGCTGTTTCCACAGACTTCCGGCCATGTTTGAATTCACGATGCCAGCGTTTTACAAGGTCATATGATGGGGCATTATCACCATAAGTTTCTTTCATTTCATCAAAAGTCTCCTGTGGTGCGCGTCCTTTCAAATACAAAAACCGGATCACTGCTCGACATTCAACAGGCTCCATTTCATACCTGACTCAGTTCAAACACCTGTAAAACAGAAACCACAATTAGTTCAGAGCTGTAATTTGCCACATAACCCGTAGAGATATAAATCATCCTCCCCTGAATGAAATTCGTCAAAAAGAAACACAAAAAATGGTCATCCAAACCTAGACCGTACAAGTGCCTTTTCTAGATCCACTGAGAATAAAAGACTGCATTAATTGGTCTTGTTTTTACTATGTTACAAGGAAAATGTCGTTGTTGACAATTTTCGTGTTCATTTCAAGCATTTTATCGTTAAATTCGATCCGCAATGGAACCTCTTCGAAAATCAATAATCGATCGATTATTGACCGATGCGCAAAGATGCCGATGTCGGCTTCAGTTTAAATGCTAACGTTTAGCAGAAATAAAGCAATGGTACCTCAAAACAATTCAGTTCTTTGTTTTCTTCCCTTCTTCTATCCTTAGACAGTCTAAATTATTCTGATCTAAATTGGTTAACCATTTCTTTCGGAATATAAAGAAAAGACAAACCAGATTCCCTTCTTTCTATTGTTTTTTTTTTCTGTTTGTTTGTTTTTTTGTTTGTTTGTTTTCTTTTTTTTTTCTAGCTACTTGTATTCTATTTGTTTTTATTATTAGGGTCACAACATATCAAGGCTAAGGACTTCTCAAATATATGGATTAATGAGGCAAGAACGATGAGGAACGTTATAGGAGTATTAACATTGGTTAATTGTATAGCATGCGTTTTATTGCTTATTATTATTTTTTTTTTTGCAAAGGTATCACAACTTATCAAGGCCCAGAGGCCACTCGAGAATAAGGATTAAAGAGTGTACAGTAGACAATTGGAAAATATAGTAATCGTTAGTAATGGAAATTCGGTAAATTTGTTAAGTTATATGGAACGACTCATCAAGAACTTGCTTACGTTAGACTTGAAGACAAACATATTGTGGTCAGCTGGAAAGCAGGAAAACGGAAGACAATTCCACAGGCGTGCAGTTCTAAGAAAGAAGCTTTGTTCATGGAATCTACGTTTAGGTTTAGGTACAGAAAAGAATGGGGGGGGGAATTATTGATAGTGTTTTCTGCTAGACGGGTGTTTCTTGTGAAAGTTTGGCGAGGGAGGACCAGAGATTGGAGCTCAGTCGAGCACTTGCCATGAAAATAACGATAAAGCAGAGACAAATCGCAACATCTCTTCTGTGAGAAAGAGGTTGAAGGGAAGAGAAAAGTATATCCCCTACGAGGCTACGAAGTATATTTTGAACTCTATCAAGGCACTTTTTATAGCAGCTCCTGCCCAGATGTGGCAACAGTACTCCATCCTTGGACGTACCTGGCTCTTATACAGGTAGATAATTGCATCAGCAGTGAAATATCTACTGGATCGATAGAAGGATCCTATCATTTTTCCAGCGGCCTTGGGAACGGATTTAATGCATGTCTTCAATTTCAGATCAGGAGTAAATGTCAAACCCAGAAGCTTGTCAAAACATGAGGCCTCCTCAAGACGACAGCCATTCATTTCAATGGATGCCAGATGGGGATCAGAACGTTGACGATGTAAAGATAAAAGCTTGGTTTTAGATGCATTAAAAGTAACAAGTCACCTTTTTCCCCATTGTACCAGAGGAGAGAGAATCGGAAAGAACTTGGTCGTTTACGGTCTTAGATATGCTACCATAGTAGTGTCATCAGCATAAATGTCTACGAATGATGTAAGGATGTGATTTGGAAGATCATTAATGTAGATCAGGAAGAGATGGATCGCTGAGGGACTCCAGCATTAATACTGTGAGCTTATGATTTCTGCCCATCAACTCTACTCTTATGAATCTATCAGAGAGAAATGATTTAATAATTGAGAAGACATTTCCAGTTATACCGTAGCTGTGATATTTTGTGAAGTAAACCTTTATGCCATACTCTATCAAAGGCCTTTGATATGTCAAGAGCAATTGCCTAGAAAGGTAGCCTCCGTCGAGAGATTCGCCAATCCTATGAGATATAACTGTAAGCACATTTGCTGTAGATCTAGAAGAACGGAAACCATATTGCGTGTCACTAAGAAGGTTATTTTTGCTGAGATGGTTGATTACTTTTCTATTTAACACAAATTCCAGCAACTTGCTCATAACGCACAGGAGACTTATTGGCCTGTACTGAGAGGGAGATGAGCGCTCATCTGAATTCTTATATACAGGACATATTGTAGCAGGACTATCTGGCGTTGCCCGGGGAAAAAGTATAATATATTTCTATTAAATTTTTTATCTCTCTATCTTTTCCCCCCTTCCCGTTCTCCCCACTTCTTTCTCTGATCCCTTTCTATTCTTCGTCTATTTCTCTCTTTGGACACACACACACACACACACACACACACACACACACACACACACACACACACACACATACACACATTTTTTATAGATTGCTTTATGAACGAGTTGGCATAAAGGAATTAATTCCCTGATAAAAAAAATAAGTTACTTCTCTTTAGTTAGTACCTAATCTGACTGGACCTCCCTCCCACCTCTTGATGAAATTTTGCACCAGTTTAAGATCAAAGAATGAATATTTTTTAAATGTCAGTTATTATTAATCCTAGGCAGTACCGATCAAGAAAATACTAGCTTTGTGTTTTTTTTTGTATTTTTTAGTTGTATTCAGACATACAAACATACAGACATACACACAGACAACTGCCATTTATATTATAGATGGGATCGCCCGTGACAAGAATTTGTTATAATTCAACGACAAAAGTGTAATAAATAAGGAGGCACTATTACAATAATGTATTTCATGAACTGGAAGCTTTTACAAAAGAGGCCTGTTCATAACTTGGCAGTTACCCCTTCTTTGCTCTTTAATTTAATAGTCTTTCTTTTAAGATGGTTTTATTTTTCTGTACCACTTGGATTATTCGAATTGCTATTCTTATCTTGGTTATCATTTTTACAACGTTTCGACCGATATAACCTCCGTCCTTTTTTCAGCTGGATCTTTTCAAACTTGGAAATCTTTATGTCAACCTCAGTAACCTTTTTTTCTTTTTTTTTTATACAGTGGTCACCACTTATCAAGGCCCGGAAGCCACTCAGGGATAAGGGTTATTGCAAGTACATTACGTTAGTATGGAAATTTGATGAAGTGTTTACTTAAGGGGGCGGTTCATTAGGAATTTGTTAACATTGGACTTGAAGACATCCAAGTTGTAGTCTGGAGGGAAGCAGGCAGACGGAACAGAGTTCCACAGGCGTGCAGTTCTAAGAAAGAAGCTTTGTTCATGGAATCCACGTTTTGATTTAGGCACAGATAAAGAGTGGGGAAAATTTTTCACAATGGATTCAGCTAGACGGGTGTTTTTCGTGAAAGATTGGCGAGGGGTACCAGAGATTGGAGCTCAGACGAGCACCTGCCATGGAAATAACGATAAAACAAGGATAGGCTCGCAACGTCTCTTCTGTGGGAGAGAGGTTGCAGGGTAGAGAAAAGGTCATCCCCCACTAAGCTACGAAGTCTATTTTGTACTCTGTCAAGGCAGGATAGGCTGTTTTTAGCAGCTCCTGCCCAGATATGGCAACAGTATTCCATCCTTGGACGTACTTGGCTTTTATATAGATAGAGAATTGCATCAGTAGTGAGATATCTTCTGGAGCGGTAGAAGAATCCCACCATCTTTCCAGCGACCTTGGCAACAGACTTGATGTAAGTGTTGCATATCAGATCAGGAGTAAAGGTCAAACCCAGAAGCTTGTCAAAACACGGGGCCTCTCCCAGACGAGAGCCATCCATCCCAATTGATGCCAGATTGGGATCAGACCGTTGATGATGTAAGGATAGGAGTTTGGTTTTAGATGCATTAAAGATAACCAGCCACGTCTTCCCCCACTGAACCACGCGCTCGAGATCAGAGGAGAGAGACTCAGAGATAACTTTGTCATTTACAGCCTTTGATGTGTTGCCATAGATGGTCGTGTCATCAGCATAGATGTCAACGAATGGTTTAAGTATGTGTTTAGGGAGGTCATTGATGTAGATCAGGAAGAGAGTTGGGCCCAGGATTGACCCCTGAGGGACTCCAGCATTAATACTGCAGGCCTCTGATTTTTGTCCATCGACCACTACTCTTATGAGCCTATCGGAGAGAAATGATTTAATGATTGAGAAAACATTTCCAGTTATACCGTAGCTGGAAATCTTATGAAGTAGACCCTTATGCCATACCTTATCGAAGGCCTTTGATATGTCAAGAGCAATTGCCCTAGAAAGGAAGCCTTTGTCAAGAGATTCACTAATCCTGTGAGATATAACCGTTAGCACATCTGCGGTAGATTTGCAGAGCGGAAACCATATTGTGTGTCACTAAGAAGGTTGTTCCTGCTGAGGTGGTTGACTATTTCTCTATTTAATATGGATTCCAGCAACTTACTCATAACACACAGGAGACTTATTGGTCTGTACTGAGAGGGAGATGACTTATCACCTGAATTCTTAAATACAGGGCAAACTGATGAGGTCTTCCAGGGAGTCGGAAAGCACTTCTCCTTAAGGCAGCGCTTAAACAGTTTCGTAAGTATGGGAGCAAGTTCTGGTTGAATCTTTTTTAACACTATAATTGGGATGCCATCAGGGCCAGTTGCTTTACTGGAATCAAGGTTCCTGATTAGCTTGGCAACCTCATGCACAGATATTTGTATGTTACCTAGCGTGTCTTGTGTTATAGGAGGGAATATGGGGAGTTGATGGCCATCGTCGCATAGGGTAGAATTAGCTGCAAAGTTCTTTGCAAATAGTTTGGCTTTGTCTGATGCTGACGAGATGACCTCTGGTCCATTGATAATGGTTGGGATAGAACACACACTACTGTTCAGTATCCTATTTGTTATTGGCCAAAACTGGTGGGAACCAAGCTGCTGATAACCTACCTTGGATTTAACAGACTGGGCATATAGCTCTCTTGCATTTTTTATTACTCTTTTACAGTGGTTGCTGGCAGTCCTGAAAGCAGCTTTAGTCTCAGTGCATCTATTACGTTGGTAGCTATGGAAAAAGTGATTTCTGTGCGCGATAGCAGCAGCACATTCTGGGGAGAACCATGGCTGGCTGTTAGGTTTTTGTTGGAATTTTTTAGATCGTATGAATTGGTCTATGCCTACAATTAACCATTCGGTCAGATCTGATACTATAGAGGACACTTCCTTTTTAAACATGGAGTGCAGAGGTAAATCAGATATGAATGTACGGAAGCTATCCCAGTCAGCCATAGAGTATCGGTATACAGTACGGTGGAGGGGTACGTCTGGGGACTTATTACATTTCGTTTTTATCTTAACTGATACGACGGAATGGTCGGAGGATCCTAGAAGAGAATGAACGGAACATGAATATAGCTCAGGGGAAGTTGAGAGAAAAAGGCTTGCATATTGACCGGGTGTATCGGGCACACGGGTGGGTTCGCGAACAATCTGAGTGAGGTCATAAGCAATGACAAAATCATGACAAAACCTCCCCTCATCGTCTGTCTTATTTGAATGGGTCAGCCATTCCACGTTATGGACGTTGAAGTCACCACAGATGTGGATGTTAGCCGAGGGGTATGCAGACAGGATGTGGTCTATTTTCTCAGATATGCTCTTAAAGATAGTAACTCCGCTGTTGTGTGGCCGATAGAGGGCAAATATAAATGCAGTGGTGTTAGCAAGTGCAACCCTGAAGCACATATAGGGTAAATTAGGATCTTCTCTAGAGATATCCCTGCCACACGGGAAGCCATCTTTAATGTAGGCACATATTCCATGCCCATGGCGATCTTGGGGGTTAGATTTAGCTGTTAAGTTAGAGTATCCGTTAATTATGAACTCATCTAGGGAAGTGGTCGGCCCTATTCCAGTTTCGCTTAGAAATAATATGTTCGGTTTCGTCTTCTGTAATTGTGTTTCAACCTCTGGAAGGTTGGAAGGTAGACCCCTGATGTTGGAGAAGGAGACCTGGTAGTAGGGGTTGGAAGATGGGGTTCTAGGTTTATTCGAGTTTTTATTCTGGAGATATTTCATGTGGAGGTTTTGGGATTTGTGAAACAGGTCGGCATACTTGGTTAGAGCAGTACAGAGAGGGAAAGTAAGAGAGAAAAATGACAGGAATTTTTTTTTTTTTTGTAGCACACGAAAAGGTAAAGCCGTAACAATTATCCACTAGTATGGCATCGAGAGGCCCCACCAGAGACCACTGCATGGTCCAGATCCACTCACCAAATTGCAATACAGCAGTCCCGGTACTTTGCGCCTGCTGATAGGACAGCCTCCTTAGTGGTTAATCCAAGGTTCGGGTCCCTGACTATCAGGCGGATAACGTCAGCCCAGACAAAACGTTTACTTCCAGCACCCTTACTAGTGACATGGTCACAAGGACAGACATAGAGACAGAAAAATTTCCGACATCTCAGACTACTGGTCACCAAGTACTACCGACCTACCTACACGGAATTTCGAAATTAACCTCTTTCCTTAATCCACAAGCAGCAGATTTTCTTCGTTTCGTCAATCGTGACCGAGTAGAAGTGTTATTATTTTATTCTTGATTATTATCACGTGTAGTAGGGATTAAAACTTCATCTCCCAGTGGAACATAGCGCGGACGTGCATAGAGAAATACATACGAAATGACGTCACCAGTAGGGAAAAATAAAGACTTTAAAAAGGAGATCACGTTAGAGACGAGGAGAACATTCGAGATTACGTGAGAGACGTGAACGACGCTCGAGAAGACAATCCCGTAAGTGACGCCACAGCAGTCACAAGAGAATGAGGAAATAAATGTCGTTATTACAAAGAAAAAGCAAGTTCACCTTCTTTTCTATTCTTTGTCTCCTTTGCAGCGGAGATTGCAACGTGCTGGTTTCCTTTAAACCTTACACCAGAAAATTGTTACTTGAAACTTATTGCTAATTGTTACTTGAAACTTATTGCTAATTGTTACTTGAAACTTATTGCTAATTAACGTCACGACATTTACGTGGGATTAAGTTTAAAGCTCCCCAAATTCATAATAGAATTGTTCGTATGAGTGCAACGGATAAAAACGCTGCTTTTGATAGCTCCACTTACTCTTAATCCTAAGATCATAATGAGGTTTGTTATATAGGAATTTATATGTAGTGTTAGATGTATAATTGCAAACAGATGCTCCATAAGGGACAGATTTGGTTGGAGGTGCACAAATCTTTTCCTAAAATTCTTTTAATAAAAAATTAAATTAGCAATAAAACTTTTTTGTTTACTTACAACGTTTCTTTGAAAATTTAAACAAATCTTTGAATGACCGCCCCCCCTCCAAAAAAAAAACAATTTGTTTTTAAAAAAAAATGTTGGTTTGCTAAACATTATCTATCAAAAATAAAAACAAAACATACATAAAAATGATTATATTAAATACCCCTTCTGCATAATAAAAATGTTTGCCTCGAAACATTATTAAATGAATAATAAAACGGTAGCTCTTGTTTTTTATTATTTTGTTTTTATTATTATTTTTTTTTTATTTCTGCAATTTCTATTTATTTTACTATTTTTCTGTTTTTCTGTTTCGTACCTGATATAATTCTTTGATTTTATATGAATATTTTATAAATATATTCAGCTAACTAGCGAGTGCAAATATAGGCAAACTATACTTATATATAGAGTAGAGAGAGAGAGAGAGAGAGAGAGAGAGAGAGAGAGAGAGAGAAAGAGACAGAGAGAGACGATGTATATACAGAGAGAGGGTTAGGAACATAGAAATGTTAATATGTTAATGGATACAGAAATGCGATCGTGTTTCCTTCTCCAATTTCTCCAGGCCACTGACTTTTGTGTGTGTGTGTGTGTGTGTGTATATATATATATATATATATATATATATATATATATATATATATATATATATATATATATATATATATATATACCTACTCCATATATACCTACTCCATCTATGTAACAAGATTTTTCTCTTTATATAATCTCATTTTTATTTTTATTGATTTATTTATATTTGTTCTTCCTATCCATATTTGGCAATGATTCTTTATCGATCAACCCTCCCAAATAATGCCTTAAAATGTCAAGTTTATTTTTTTATATCGACCAGATTAACCTCTTCTTGAATTCTGTCATGGCACTGAAATACATACCATCGACTGTCACCGACTGTTTCGCTATACCACAGTACTTTAGTGTAACTATACAGCAATTACCTCAAAAATATATATATTATATAGGGAGAGAGGGGGGAGAAAGAGAATTACACTTTGCTGTACATCAAAATTTGTGTTATAATGTCGTAAAATTAACTGACGTAAAATTAACTGTCGTAAAATTAACTGACGTAAAATTTAACTGTCGTAAAATTAACTCACGTAAAATTTAACTGTCGTAAAATGTAACCGATTAGGTGTATAACGTGCGCATACATCAATAATATCTATGTCCGGGCTAAACTTCTAAACATATGAACTTATCATTATGAATTATGGGATACGTATTTTAGGCAACACGGTAAACACCGTCGTCACTTTTTATTGTATATTTTTACCATTTGCGTAATATGTTCCTGAAAATGCATCCTCAATCAAACAATAAAATTTAAAAAATAATGTTATACAGATACTGCTTATACTAGTTTCAGAACGGGTGTTTTCATATATCATGTTCTTTTTTTACAGCAATAAAGGTAGATTGTTTAATTTCGTTTGTAACAGCATCACACACTTATTATATATGCTACTATACGATGGAAATTCGATTAGATATTGATACTGACGGTTTCAGGAGGAATGGGAAATCCGGACCGTGGGCTAGGAATACAACCTTTACTTCCATCTTCCATCAGTCATCAAAATACGGGACAGTGAAACGCTTTAAAATATTAAATTCCAAAAGAATTTAAAAAATGTATAAGAATTTATATCTGAGATAATTTATATCAGGGATAATTTATATCAGGGATAATTTATATCAGGGAGGCCCGGGATTGAATGATGATTAATGTTTCACGCTTTCATATTTTTATTGTCCTCGAAATCGGCGGAATTGCCCTTTTTTCAATCAAATCGATTGACTGCCTCCTCTACCTGGGGACCCACTGCAGTGCATCAGGAGAAAGCCTCCCATACCCCCCGCAATTTCTTAATCTGCAATATATTGTAGTCTACATTGCACTGTAGAGAAATTACTGTTGATTTTATAAAATCTTATTTATATATAATGGCTTGAATTAAAGTTTAAAGTGCAAAAGTCAAGTATCATGCTTCAATTGTGCTTCAAACAGAAACATTCATTTCGAACGCGCCTCTGTCATACCAAAGAACGTACTGTTGATTTGATATGTTGTGTTTTCCGGTTTGTATGGCAATAAAACTTTTGAAATGCACTTGTGACGTTAGGCTGTGTAAGGTGTTAACTTTGATAAACATCGTCCTTTCCTTCTTTCACATTCCGATACAAAACCTATCTTACACTATATATATATATATATATATATATATATATATATATATATATATATATATATATATATATACAAGGTTACACGATAAAATTGTCGGCCTAGAAAAGACGACATGATTCCATTTTCGTTTGATAAAAACCGTTTTTTTGTTTTTTGTTGCAGACCATCTACTAGTTGACCAGGTGTGTACAAATCCTTAGAGCGAGAGGGGCCTTCTATTATGTCTGAAAATGACACAATGTTCAACGAGCGATCCTAGTTATGACAACAGGATCATTGCCAGCACCCTCAAAATGCATCGCTTGATTGTCACCAATAACAGGGACGTGCACAAAGTGATGAAAACAAAGTTTCCGTCCACGATTATGGCTTTGGGTGTGGTTTCAAGTGAGGGCCACATCATGCACCTTACATCTTCGAAGTCGGCTTGAAAATCAACACTAAAGTTTACCTGGATGTGCTGAAGAGTGTGGTGATCCCCTGGTGCAATCAGGTGGCCACTGGCAAACCCTGGGTGTGGCTGCAGAACTCGGCGCCGGCCCACAAGTCAAAAGAGACCCAGGCTTGGCTTCAGAAAGAATGCTACGACTTTGTACCCTTCTCACACTTACTTCCCTCCTCCCCTGACCTGAACCTGCTGGACTACTTTGTTTGGCCATACGTCGAGAACATCACCAACATGACCTGATCGCCGAATATTCGCCGAACTCCCGCCGGTGCTTGTGAAAAAGAAATGTTCCCAGTTCCTGATTCGTATCGAGGTGGCGATTGAGGCTGAAAGCGGTTACATTAAATAGATGTTAGCTCTACTACATAATCAAATTATCTGAATTGATTTTTTTCAATAAAAGTTTTGAAATAAAGCTGTAGCGTCGTTTTCTTTAGGGCGACATTTTTATCGTTCCACCATATATATATAATTATATATATATATGTATATGTGTGTGTGTGTGTGTGTGTGTGTGTGTGTGTGTGTGTGTGTGTGTATTCATTGCTTAATATTTTATAAAATAAGTGATAATTCTTGTTTGTCTCTTCTCTGAATTTTGTTTTGAGTTGGCAGGCCAATAATCTAATATTCTGTTCTCGCCATATCTGCAACTGTTTCGACTCTCATGAATTTTCGTCAGGCACGTGATATATGATAAATTAAAATTGTTGAATTTATCAAGACATTTGATTAAAACCGTTTCAAAAGCATTTAAGTATACCTCCTCTTTAGCATTGGGCTTAACTGATGGTGAATTTGCTCAAATGAGTAAGGATTCGAAGACAGAGAGGCGCAGGTTGCAATTTTGAACACAGTGTTTTTCATTAACGTTTCTGGAATCTTTTTAAGTTGTCATGTGCTACTAGATGTTGGTAAGTGGAGATGTCAAGGAGAGGAAGGTCACATGTAAGCCATCGAGGAGTACTAGTTCTAGTCACGTCGAGATATGTATTGTTATTGGAGATTTATTCTCTTATTGGACATTTCAAGAAATATACGGCATTTCTAGCTTTTAGCAAATTATTATCGTATGCTTGGTTATTACGTATTAGTAAGTTAACCGTTTTGGAATTTTTTTTAAATGAAGAGTAAATCGCAAGTCTTATTTAATAGACATATTATTGTACAGTATTTAAATAAAATAATTTATATTAGTGAAACAACGTTAAAGTGCTCGATAGCAGGAATACAAGAGCTAAGGAATTATAATTATATATATACGTAATTTATTTAAATCTTTAAATTCATGCATAAGTTACGTTAATAGCTCAATAGTGTATAAGTTACTAGAGCTCAAAATATAATATAATAATTTAATAAATGTTTGTAATTTATCAAAAAAAAACAAAACTTTTTTTCATACAATTGTTTCTAGCTTTTTGAAAACATACATTTCCTCTTGATAATTATTTCAAGAAATTTTCAAAAAGTTTCTTTAGTGAATTTCCCCCACCACATTAAATTTTCAAAAGTAGTCCAGAGCGCTAATGTCAAAATTGGTTTTCCAATTTTACTTCTTTTTCTCTTTATTCTTTCTAAGTAGTACATTGATTTAGGTCATATTTGTGCGTTTCTTTTTTTTTTTCTAAGAAATGTTATTTAATAGAACTATGTTCTAATAAATGATAAGTAAGTCCGTTTTGTATGTATATGTAAGTATGTGAATGTGTGAGTACGTGTATGTGTGAGTATGTGAATTCTGACATGGCTGCTTAGTCATTTGTGCATGGCAGAATGTGCTAATCCTGGCGTGTTGGCTTATCAAAACCGTACCTGGCCTTGCTCATAACCACTCCTAGGGAGGAGGTAAAAAAAGTCTGTGCACTAACGTTTTCCTTCTCATTCTCTATTCTTCTAGATACATATGTGAGTAAACGTTAAAGATCGCGACCAGAAAAGAACGCAAGAAAAAAGTTTGCTTGAAATGTGTCAAAGTTATCTGAATAAGCCGAAGCAAAACAAAATGCTGACCAAATTTTATCTGCTGTTGTGTTTATCTAAAAACGAAGCATGCTTTTTCTCAATTTTACATGCAAAATACTAAATGGAATTCAAATGAAAATAAGTTCTCATCTAGTAATACATAACAAAAACAACATAAACTATCTGCAGCCTATACAGAATTATTTTCTCACGTTGTTCTCCGACTACAACCATTAACGTTTACCCACATGTTCACTCGTGTGACACGCGTGCACGTTACCCTAAGAGGGCACCTGTGAGACAACTGTGACCGTCCTCTTTCTCCTACGCTGTCTTAATGAAGAAGTATATATATATATATACACTTCTTCTTCATTAAATAGCAATATTCTTTTTCGGAGTCTCTTCTACTGATTTATTTATTTTTGCATCTTTCATCTGCTGCCTCTCTCTATATTTTTTTTTACATTGTTCGCGTATTCGAAAACGTGTTCGCATTTCTTCATTCATTGAATTCTATTCACTTCTCGAACCAACCAACCATCCTGCCCGCAGACGAGTTGGCATCGATTCCGGGGTTGCCCCAGCCTCCGCGCCGGTCGTATAATGATTTGTGATATTCCCCACCACACTCCACCTACCGACATTACAACACCCCGATTCCGTCATCGGTAACCAATCGAACGCCTACTTCGATTACGCCATAGCTTTTAAGGTAGACACAGATGTCCTCTTTAAAACAGAAGTCAAAGTACCACTCTAAAAGAATGGTAGAAGCAGTCGACGCAAGAATGGTAACAGTAATAGTTGTTGCGCGGGAAAAGCATTCGAAAATATTTGACGCTGTATTTGCTGCTGATGTTTACAGTTCAGAAATTTGACGTCCTGTCCCTTTATAAGGGATACACGCACTGCATGCATGTATTCGTTGATATTCAACAGTAGGATGGACACAAATTTTAAATCTTTATACATCTCGATATAATTTCATACATCTTTCGTTCAATTATTTTTAGAGTTTTATAGAGTTCTATAGATAGATGTGTTCATTTACAACAGCATAAATAACTTTATTAGCAAAATTATAACGAAGTCCCTTAAACATTGCAGCTTTCATAAACAACTTACGAATATGTTTCAGAAATTTTAAGATAAGGATAAATGATGTGCATTATACGGACTGCTGTTCCCATATTGATTCTAATATTCATAAAGTTTTGGCTAGTGTAACCATCTACCCTGTCATAGCTGATGAGATAAGAGCAATCTACCATTATGGATTAAATAAAATGTTTAATTCAAACTCTACCCCGTTCCCTCTTTAGCCTTTTCTCCTCCGCTACCAAACCTTTAAAAAATGCTAACGATTACATATCTCGTTTAACACTACGTGGCCAGGAAGTAGGTGCTCATTTTACGTTAAATTTATATACGAAAGTGATTCCCCACTCTAAAATGTTAAATTTTTATTATTTGTTCTAATTTCCTTCTTTTATATGATGTTTAAAGGTTGTGGAAACGTATTAGCGAATAAAATATATTTTTTTCTTTTTAGCATATTTCTATTACTTTTGCGCATGCGCAAATTTATTCATAACTTAAGTGGTTTAATCTTAAATCTAAGTGATTTAATTTTAAATCTTTCGGCTGGAGCGTTAAATGTTTTCGTTTCGATTTTAGCTAATGGCGTCCAAGTTTTTTTTATAAATCTTTTGAAATCAGTACTATATATTACAAAGGGTTCGCTACTTATCAAGGCACAGAGGCCACTCGAAGATAAGGGTTAATAAGCATGCTGAGGTCAACGGGACCGTGTCGTAGT
Source organism: Euprymna scolopes (assembly GCF_053919585.1). Classification (NCBI taxonomy): domain Eukaryota; kingdom Metazoa; phylum Mollusca; class Cephalopoda; order Sepiida; family Sepiolidae; genus Euprymna; species Euprymna scolopes. The sequence continues at coordinate 138,674,963 of NC_136484.1, forward strand.
AATTGTTAGTGGAAATTTGGTAAATTGGATTAAGGGGAACGGCTAATCCAGAACTTGTTTACGTTGGACTTGAAGACTACCATATTATAGTCAGCCGGAAAGCAGGCACATGGAAGAGAGTTCTACAGGTGTGCAGTTCTAAGAAAGAAACTTTGTTCATGGAATCTACGTTTGGGTTTAGGCACAGATAAAGAGTGGGAAATTATTGATAGTGGTTTCTGCTAGATGAGTATTTCTCGTGAAAGTTTGGTGAGTGGGGATCATAGATTGGAGCTCAGACGAGCACTTACCATGAAAATAATGATAAAACAAAGACAGGCTCTCAACGTCTCTTCTGTGAGAAGTGCTTGCAGGGAAGAGAAAAGGGCATCCCCCACTAGGCTACGAAGTCTATTTTGAACTATGTCAGGGCAGGATAAGGTCTTTCTAGCAGCTCCTGCCCAGATGTAACAACAGTACTCCATCCTTAAAACGTTCTTGGCTCTTATACAGGTAGAAAATTGCATCAGCAGTGAGATATCTACTGGATCGATAGAAGAATCCCACCATTTTACCAGCGACCTTGGCAACAGATTTGATGTACATGTTCCATTTCAGATCAGGAGTAATGGTCAAGCCCAGGTGCTTGTCAAAACATGGAGATGGGGATCAGAACGTTGATGATGTAAAGACAGAAGCTTGGTTTTAGATGCATTAAAAGTAATCAGCCACCTCTTTCCCCATTGTACCACGTGCTTAAGATCAGAGGAGAGAGAATCTGAGAGAACTTGGTCGTTTACGGCCTTTGATGTACTGCCATAGATGGTAGTGTCGTCAGTTTAAATGTGTACGAATGATCTAAGGATATGATTTGGAAGATTATTGATGTAGATTAGGAAGAGAGTTGAACCCAGGATTAACCCCTGAGGGACTCCAGCATTAATACTATTAGTTTCTGATTTCTGCCTATCAACCACTACTCTTATGAACCTATCAGAGAGAAATGATATAATAATTGAGAAGACATTTCCAGCCATACCGTAACTGGAGACCTTGTGAGGTAGACCTTTATACAATACTCTATCAAAGGCTTTTGATATGTCTGATATGTCCTAGAAATAGAAATCCTATGAGATATAACCGTAAGCACATCTGCTGTGTATCTAGCAGAACGGAAACTATATTGTATGTCACAAAAAAGTTTATTTTTACTGAGGTGGTTGATTTAATACAGATTCCAGCAACTTACTCATGACGCTCAGAAGACATAGGTCTCTATTGAGAGGGAGATGGCCGATCACCTGAATTCTTAAATATAGGGCACACTGGTGAGATTTTCCAGAGTGTTGGAAAGCAATTCTTCTTAAGATAACGCTTAAACAGCTTTGTAAGTATGGAAGCTAATTTTGGTTGAAGCTCTTTTAGCACTATAATAGGAATGCCGTCAGGGCCAGTTGCTTTACTGGAATCAACGTTTCTGATCAGCTTGGCAACATCATGCACAGATATTTGTATGTCGCATAGAGTGTTTCTGATACAGGATGAAATAGGGTATATATATATATATATATATATATATATATATATATATATATATATATATATATATATATATATATATATCCGAACTATCATCAATGGACCTGAGGTAATCTCGTCAGTATCAGACAAAGCCAAATTCTCTACCAAGAACTTTGCAGCTAATTTTACCCTATTTCCTCCTGTATCAGAAACAACTGGAGTAAAAATAACGTATTCGTTGTTGCTTTGAGCAGATATACTTTCAGTTTAATACACTAAGACTGAGCCCAAAAAGTCCAAATTTTGGAGTTGCAAATGACTAGAGAAAAATGAAGGTCGAATTATTGCAATCACAACTTGATACCAAATTAATTCAAAATATGCACTACGTCGATATTTCTATTTTATATTAAGATGTAAAAGATTATTTTCTAAAAATGAGGTTCGTATATTTTTGTATATGTTCTCCCGCCATATTTAATACAACCAACGCACGCATTTATACATTCGTGCGGAAGTAAAAGAGAAAAGAAGAAAAGAAAAGCGTTCTTGTAATGGAAGGAGATTCAGTGTTCCGTATTCACAGAGTCAGTCCTGAGTATTGACGAAGATTCCAAGAGTCTGAAGACAGACCATACGAATAAAAAGTTACGATTACATGTTTGATTGGGTCCGGCAGACGATAGTTAGAAGATACGAATTTTGAAGATGTAAATCGTCAGGCGACATTGCATAAATGCAAAACAAAGTCAGATTAAGGTTAGGGTTAAGACTAGGTTTTAATTTTTTTTGGGGGGGGGGAGGGAGAGGGGCTACACGCCTCAAAAAATAAATAGAGTTGGAAAAACTTCTCTAATCGAGCAAAAATAATAAAGTTAATTCGGTTACTAATTTGAGGAGCATTATTAAGCCTATGCTTAACCCGAAGGGGAAATGTTAATTGGTATTAATTTTAATTAAACGTTTAAAAACTCTTTTTTATAAGTAATTAAATTTTATATATTATTATTTGAAATGAGTAATTTGTGCATTTTACAGTTATAATACTCAGCATTCATATCCCGTCATGGTTAATTACATGAAGAAGGCCCGAGGATGAGTTGGCTGGAAAGTAGTGAAACAACAACTATGAAGATGAGGATAACAGTCTGCAAATAAATAAATAAATAAATAAATAATCAATTTTATTTTTCATTACATTCATCATTTTCAATCATTTACATAATCGTCTTCATCATTCAATTAGAAATTGATTCAACTTATTAATCCTTATCATGGAATTACTTTTATCCTGACAAGTGCCTACTTATTAGTAAAAATCCCCTATAAAGTATATATTACTATATAACTACATACAACTCCACATCGCGATATATGACAATACATCTCTCTCCTTCATTCTCTCTCTCTCTTTCTCTCTCTCTCTCTCTCTCTCTCTCTCTCTCTATATATATATATATATATATATATATATATATATATATATATATATATATATATGTATGCATGTATGTATGTATATCATAGGCAACGATGAAAAATAGTTTTCGTTAAATACATTCTGGGCAAAATAAAAAACAATGTAATAATAAATAAATAAAAAACACATTGTTCTCTATTCTTTTTTATGTTTGGATTCTTCGTCAATACTCGGGACTGATTCCGTAAGTACTGAAATCTTCTGGACACACATTTATTACAAGTATCAAGAAAAGAAGACATCACTCAGTTCCATCCCCTTGTAATAATCGCAAGTAAAATAACGGTGAAAGTGATATGCATCCACAATTGTGTATACACGTACGTTAAAAAAAAAGATATACACGTGTATGAACACGTTTTCTTGCTAACATCTTAGCAACGCCAAATCTAAAGACAAAAGTTATTTCTAGATCTATACAGTTACTGCTATTTGTGTACACACTTGTTCTTATCGATCTGCCGGTGTATGTGCGTGTGCGGAACTGGGTACGCAATATGCAGGTGCTCGTCGAAATCTTTAGAAAATATAGTTTCTTTGTGTCTTTTAATATCTCTACATCTAAATGGACATTTAATATAGAAAAACAACAAAAATAAACAAACAAAAGAACTATTGAAATTAAAAGAAGTATAGTTCCGTTTTTTTTTTCATCTAAATAAAAGTAGAAACGAAATTATTGATAACTAAACACAAATACACTACATCTATTACTATTGGACATTTGGTATCTGTCTGGAGCCGAAATATTTTTATTATTGCAGGCACAATCTTTTAATACTGGATTCAGAGTCGTGCGCTATTATCTATTCTATTGACATTTTACTATCCTCCCAGGCGTTTCCTCCTCATCTTTGTTAGAGGGGATCAGTTCGGTTCTCATTATACCGTCCTCCTAGGCGTTTTCCCCTCTTTTTATTGAGGATGATAGTGCAGTATCGTTTTTAATGTCATGATACCACCCTCCTATGTATTATCTCCTCCTTTTGTGTGGGGAATGGCTGCAGGATGTTCCGTTCATGATGATACCATTCTCCCATGCTACCAAGAATATGAAACAGGAGGAAACATATATTTGCTACTTTTCGTAATGAACAAAGATATGATATCAAAACAAAGATTTTACTCGTTACACCTCTCAAATAGTGTTATAGTAGAAACATTTTATGATTATTTATATTATTTATTCATAGAACATGACAGAAATACATGGTTTCATTCAGATACAAAGTATTTCTTTTTTAATATCTGAGCGTTAAGCAGTCGACTGTATAAACATTAATACATACGTAACAATAATAAACAATAATGAAACGTTCTTCACCTCTCAAATAGTGTTATAGTAGAAACATTTTATGATTATTTATATTATTTATCTTCTTAGACACAAGATCAAGTATGGAACTAATTGGACTCGAACTTGGAACACCCAGATTTTCAGCCCGTGTCGTTAATCACGTAGCCATCGTCACTCCCTTTATCCGAGTGGATACGGAGCCCTTTTTCCTATGTCTTAATTCGCTTCTATTCTGAACCTTTCCATGAATGCAGATTATAACGTGATCATTTTTTAATGAAATGTCAACAAGTACTTGTCATAAACGCTCTTTAAAAATAATCAAATTTTGTTCATTACATTCATCATTTTTCGATCTCTATATAATAACCTTCATTCAATTAGCGATCGATTCATCTTATTAATCCTTATCCTTTGATGACTTTTTGTCCTGATAAGTGCTTACTTATTAGTAGAAATCCTCTTATAAAGTATATACCATTATATAACTACATGCATCTATCTATCTATCTATCTATCTATCTATCTATATATCTATCTATCTATATATATATATATATATATTATTATTATTATTATTATTATTATTATTATTATTAGGGCTATGACAAGAGAATATTCATCATTGTTTTGACTCTCGAGTATATACCTGACACAAACACGGTTAATTATCAGATCACTCTATCTAAAAATTATCACATCACTGTATCTAAAAACATATAGGATATTAACTGATATATACTCGAGAGTCAAAATAATGAAAAAATATTCTCTTTTAATAGCCCTAACTATTATATAACCATACAGCTATACAAATCTACATCGCTATATGATTATGCATAGAACTATACATCAGTATATAACTATACATATAACTATAAATCACTATATATCAATGCATTATTAAAACATACATGCGTTCACATGTATCTATATTGTGTGTGCATTTGTAGAACGCTTTTATGTCAGGTGCAGGTGCCCCAAAAGAATATAGAATGGCAATGACTGTCCTATTAACAGTGATGTTTGTTAATGATGCTAATCTACTACAAACATAACGTACTACCTTTTCCTTTGCATAATATATTCAAGCGTAATTCTCGTTAGTTGATGGCAGTCATGAATTGATTATGAAGTTTTAATAAAATTGAAGTTACTTTCTTTTTATTTAATGCTTATTATTTTTCCCAATTGTTTTTGCTTTTCACGTTTAAGAATTTTTAAGATGGACTTTGATAATTTGAACAATTATACTACTCTCATCAACGCTTTAGCCGATGTAACCTCCAGCCTTCTTATAGTGATTTTTTTTAAAGTTGGGAATCTTCTAGTTCAACTTGGGACGCTTTATTACAAACTCATGTACATGTAAGAAATTTCGAATTGAACCCTTTAATTCACAATGTAAAATGTTCTCGTTTCGTCAGACATGATCGGATTAGTAGTCTTAATCCGTGTTATTTTTAAATAATAAACACTAGCGGGACCTGTGGAAATTCCACAGAGAGCTCATTCATATTTAATATATTGATGTTGGCATTCTGTAGATGTTCAGCGTAAATAGAGACGCTCTGATATTATTGTAGCTCTTTTATTAAAACTGCAAAAGTATTTATCTAAGTTAGCCGGGACGCCCGACATAGCTCGGCGTAACCCGGTCGTAAAGTACGCTTAAATATAATATTTTATTCTTGCAGATTTCGTATATATTATTATTGTTAATTTTCTATCGATTTTTATATATTATAAAGTTTTAAAAATAAAAAAATATATGCCTATGACTTGAGTGCATCAGCTTGAACCAAAGCTTATATATATATATATATATATATATATATATATATATATATATATATATATATATATATATATATATATAATCTAAGTTCCTTCAGCTATAATCGAACCGAAATAAAAACTTATGAAGAATTCTTGATAAAATTATTTATAAAATAATAGATTGCTCGAATGCCATCAGCCTATAATCGAAACCGAAACCAAAACTTATAAAGAATTCTTGGTAAAATTATTTATAAAAAAAACTGGATAACTAAAGTGTTATCAGCTACAATCGAAACCAAAATCGAAACCAAAACTTATGAAGAATTCTTGGTAAAATTAGTTTTTACAAGAAATGGAATTCTATAACAATTAAACAACAGTTACTAAGATGTAAGCGTGACACACAAAATAAATAACACACACGTTATCCTATTAATATACAGAAAATTTCATAACATAAATTAACACTTCCACTCAGTTATGATTAACAGAATGAGAACTATTTTTTAATTTATTAATTGTTTCAAAAAATGAACTACATTGCATTTAAACTGTCGAACAGAAAGTAATTTATAGCTTTACATCTTTTAATCAAGTTCCCATGAAATCATTTAAATTTTTATAAGTTATTTAAAGGCAATAATTTTTATGAATAAAAATCAAAACAACATGACTTTAACAAAATAAGTTATAGTTTTATAACAGTTTGGTTTAAATAATAAAATAATGACCCAGCTATAAATAGAGATTTAAATAACCATAATAAAAAAAAGAAATTAATTGGTTCAAATCATAATTTAATGACTCAATAATACATAAATAATTAAATTTTAACTTTCAAAATCCTATTTAAGAAAATAACAGATTGGTAAAAAAAAAGCAGTATGATAAAAAAAGAAAGAAAGAAAGAAAGTAAAGGCGAAACAAAAATGAAATTAAAACGTTTGCCGAACAACGGTGAGTTAATAAAGAATTTTGCAATTAAACATAAAGATTGTCGAAAAGTTCTTGGATTCACATACTAATCGGTGTCCGTAGAAATAAAATAGAGAATTCAATAAAACTGATGGTTGGTTCGTATATTATCATATCCGCCATTACACATTACGTCATCTTTCAGCGTCACTGTATATATAGTTCAGAAAGTCAGAACTAGTGAATACAAGTTTCTATGACGACGGAGCGGAGACACTAAATTATAAAGCAAAACTATCCAGAAATGAAATCGTGTTTATGGAAAACGTAATAAAACGTATACGAATTTTATGAAATTCTGGATTGAACTTAATTTAATCCATTTATTGCCAGTGGAAGATATGATGCAATGCCAAAAAAAAACATAGGGGAGAGGACAACTAGGTCTATAAAAATAGCTATGAATTGAACAGTCGGCATTCCTTACCCTGCTACCTGCGCCTCAGGATCGATAATAAACCAATTCCTACTCAAAGAGCGAATGTAATGCGTGGGATGGTTCAATTAAAAATGAGTCGGACAATATCCCACCCCGATAGAAGAAAGTTAAGGGAAGCCAGGGTAACTACGGGTCGTTCGTGTTGGGCGCTAACTTGTGTGGACCTATTTATATCACCATATGGAAATGCGGCATAAATTCGGAGGGGCGGTTGAAAGCCAGCGCTTCTGAAGGCATACTCTTGCTCTTCAAAAATAACCATGAATTAAGCAGTCGACATTCCCTCGTACCTGCATAAATAGTTAATTTACCTCGAGCGTAAATATAATCTGTTATGTTTCCTGTCAGCGAAAGTGAAATCCTTCTCGAGCGAGGCAATCAGCAAAAAAGAAATTTGTAAAAAGAGTTAAGAAATAATTTACCTCGATTGTAAGCAAGTTCTGTTCTCAGTCATGAAAAGTGACATCCTTCTCAAACTGAATGTCCATAGAATGCACGGTAGCAATACATGACTAATGAAAAATACAACTATAAAATTTCTAAAAGCATTGACAGCGTGAGACTCTAAGAAAGCAACACCTGTCATGGGCGTTCGTCTGAAGCAGAGATGCATCATTGAATTTCTCCATGCAAAATAAAAAAAAAATGAGTCGATCAACATTCACTGGTGCCTGTTGAACATTTATAAAGCTAATGCAGTTGATGTCAGCACAGTTCGGAGATGGGTTCGCCGATTTCAAAATGGCGACAGAATTGTGAGTGACAAAGCGCGCTCCGGACACCTATACACAACCACCACCCCATCGTTGGCAAAAGTGTATTGAGAGTGGTGGTGACTATGAAGAAAAATAAATTCTGAAGCACGATAGGTTGCTTATTTTAATGGTACTGCTTTCACCTTCGTAGCTCTTCAATTTCTTAAAGTTAAAAAAGAGTATTCATTATTTTCAGAACAACCTTCGTATCAAATCATTAACAATGACATCATTATAATTTCTAACCATCATAACCTACTTAACCTTCATTTTAAGAAATGATCAATATTAGAGCACTTGCCAAACAACTCTAGAGTTATTAAGAATAATTATGATATTATAAAAACTCGAAAAATTGTTCGCAGTTTTCAGAGTAACAATAGTTTAATTGCATTGATTGTTATAACAGTTACAATGCTATTACGGGTAATTATAGATACGACCAGACTCATAAAAAAGAATTTTAAATGCCTGGCAAACATACTCGGTAAACCAAGTGCACGAATGATTCAAACAATTGCATTTGAAAAAAACGGTTAGATTTTTAAAAAGATCCCTTGGTGGGGATATATGGGATTAAGGGTGAATGTCTGGCATCCGGCAGGATGCTCCACCCCTAACTTGAACAAAACGATAAGAAAATTGAAAAAAAAAACCCTGAAAATCTATGTCACCTGATAAATATAACGCATTAAATATATCTTAACTTTCGGTGTTTCTGTTTGTTGAAGAACGGATGTCCACGGTTTCGAATAAAAGAAGTGGGTGGGATATGGGAGGCGAATGTCGTGATTAAGGCGCGAAACTGATCTTATGAAATCGGTTATAAGGTGAGCAATTCTTGTTTTCTGTGGAACTTTTCTCTCTGATTTCTTTTGATTCAACACGCTCCTGTAAAAAATTACTTGCTTTTGAGGTGATAAAAACAGCGAATGCCAATGAAACGGAGAAAGAAAAAGGGTAGCAATTAAAGCCACTTGCTTTTTAGCATTCGTCCGAATCGCATCTCGATGTGAAAATCCCGCGACAAACAGTCATGAAAGAAAAAAAAAAAAAAAGGACAGAAGAGGGTAGAGTAAGTCAAACGAACAAAGAAAAGGAGTAGCTTTCCTATGCTCGTTCGTCTCGTACATCTATTTCTAATCCACCACTCATTCATTCCTCTACAACAAGTAAAACGTCGTAATCTAAAAGTAGTGTAAAAAAATAAATATTAGCGACCAATTTCTTAGTTAAATAAAAAGGGTCTACTATCAAATCTTCTCGTCAGATCTTTATTGGAGTTCGTATATTAAATCCATTGCTATTTCTGCTTGTTGTCAGTTCTTATCGCAGCTGAGGTTATTCTCTATCTACAAGCCATGATTTGAATACTGCTGTCTTATTTGGACCCGTGAATCCCTGTCTCATTTGCAGAGTTTTGATAAGGTTCAGAAGCGTATTTGTTATTTGATTCGAGGCCTACCATTGATTCTTCTATGTAGCCTATTTCTCACAGACGTAATGTTGTTAGTCTCAATCTTTTTTATAAATACTATTCATTGGTGTAGTCTAGTCGTGAGTCTAGTTGTCTCCGTCAATTTGTTGTTCTGATACTTCATTATTATACAGCTTCCTATACCAGCAGCTTCTTTACAAGAACTGCAGATTTGTGAAACTCTTTTCCTGCTGCCTATAGCCTTGATCATTTCAAGACAATAGGCATCCCATGTGTTTTCAATAACCACCTTTCGTTTTTGTTAGCTAGAAAGTGGTTTCATGCCTTGTCTGGAGCGATTTCCATAAAAAAATAACTCAAATATCTATTGACAATGATCGGTGGTATAGTCGTTTCCATCATTTGCTATTTGGATACTTCATCGTAACACAACTTCTTATTCCAGTAGCTTCTTTCTAAGAACCGAAAGCTTGTGGAACTATCTTCCTGTAGACTGTTTTCCTCCTACCTATAGCTTTGATCTTTTCAAAACTAAAGCCAAATAGGCATCTCTTTCTTTGTGATAACTATCTTTTGTTTCTGTTAGCTCCTTAGATATAAAATTGGTTCACAAACACACACACACACACACACACACACACACATACACACACACACACATTACGTTGAGAAGAAAGTTCTTGCGGAAGTTTTAATTTTGATTTCAGATGTTGTATTTTCAAATAAGTTTTCGTTATAATACTTTTACTTTATATATCTATATATCATTTTAAAGAGCGTTTTTCGCTCTGTCTAATCGGTTAAATTACAATCGTTTTAAAACAATCATGTCTTCTTTTTAGAACGTTAAATACTAGATTGAAAAAAGCAAATTCGCACAATTTTCTCATTTCAATTTAAGCTAGGCCGAAGATCTGTTGAAACAGATCGCAATATCAATGAAGCGTTTAGCCCAAGAACCACTACCGAATGCACAGTACAATGATGGTTTATTTCGCATCAATAAATTTTTGTTTGAGCCGAGATGTGTTCATCTGGAATTTAAAGTTAAAAACCACAAGAACTTTCTTGTCAATCTGATATATATATATATATATATATATATATATATATATATATATATATATATATATATATATATATATATATATATATATAGAGAGAGAGAGAGAGAGAGAGAGAGAGAGAGAGAAATAGATAGATAGATAGATAGATAGATAGAATGAACGTTAGGTTTTCTTTCAAGAACCTCATAACTCTCGCTTTCTTTATTCCGTTAGTCCTCACATTCCATAAGCAATGTTTCTGACAAAAGGTGAAGAATTGCTGTTTCTAGGTCGAAATCTATCCGTTTAATATTTATTGTCGGAAGATTTCTTATCTTGAAATAGTATTTCTTTTTTTTAACTCCTTAAATCAAGTGGCTGCGTGCCTTGTCTGGGTCGATTACCATAAGCAGAACATATTCTATTCTTAGATTGAGGATCATAAAACCAAGCGTCTGTGAGGTTTATAATGTGATGTAGTTAGGCACGTAGTTAATGACAACGATATAAACGTGTATATATTGATCGGAATGATGTCAGTCAGTGAGAAGCAACTTTGATTGGCTCTGATTACGTTTCATGTTTGTTGCAGCTACTGGTCTACTGTTTTACGTTTGTCTACGTCATCAATGACGCACGACGCGCCTCAGCCATCCAAGTGCATATTTACATAAACAAGCACACTGCATACACCTGCACAGCTGAACATGCGTACATGAGCCTTCCACGTGAGAACGTATACACTCGAAAAAGATTACTATCAACTCCATTTTCTACATCAACGAATGAAAACAAGCGCATGCGCATAAAAGTGATTTTTAACTCTAATCTTTGCTGACACAGTAACAGATCTTCCCAGGAGAAATTTGAATGAAAATCACGCTGAATTTTTTTTTCTTACTCTTATTTATATATTTATTTTTGGTACTTATGTAGAAAAAGAACCATGCTATCGTCGACATTTTGGGGCCAGCTTACGTAAAATGCCCGAAGTGTCGAACGAAAGCTTTGTGATTTTTTTTTCACGCAAACGCTGGTCATTTTTTTTTTTTTTCTAAACGAAACATATATTATTTCTGTTATTACGAAGATAATTCAATGAAAAATTAATTGAAAAATGAAAATAATATTATATAATAAAATACGGTAAATAATTATTGGACAAGTTTACGAAAGAAAAAAATCAAAATTCAAATCAAGAATAAAAACATTCATTGTAAGGTAAGTTTCATAAAAAAATATTTTTTGAATAATAAACAAATGACAGCAAGCAAGAGCATTTTATTTGATTTTTTTATTTCTTGTGATTGTGTATGCTTTTGTTGTTCAAATCAGGATAAGTAATATTTTTTAATAATAAATCAGTAAATGTTTTATTAACGATATTTTGTATGGTCGCTTTTTTTACTGCTGTGATTTCATTGGCTCAACTTTTCTGAACCTTCCGGTGTTTCGCGTAAACTGGCCGAAAATTTCTGACGATAGCACGATCTTTATTTTGTATACGTCTGTTTTTGTTTGTTTGTTTTTTTGTTTTTTTGGGGTTTTTTTTTTTTTTAACAAATCCGTAAAAGCAATAGTAAGGTATGATTTTCAAAAATATTTATAATATAATTATATAGAATTGATTACAAAGAATACTTACAAAATCATGATACTCGTCGTGCCTCGAGATTTTTTTTAATGAGGATTAATGATATGGATTATTTGGATTATTTGGATTATTGTTCTCATCTTAGTTGTTGTATTTACAACATTGATACATAGGTGATATGTTGGTTAATAATAAATTTTAAGTGAGTTTTTTTTTTTCGACAATTTTTTTTCTTTTGCATGTCTTTGAAGCATGCAGTCATACAACAGTTTCCAACTTCTTTTTATTCTGCAACATCTTTCAAATTTCACCGGTTGATCAGTAAGGGTCACGCAAGACAGTGGTGCATTTTATGATTCTCTTCCCTCATGTTCACAAATGGTTGATTCAGTTTTGTAACTGCATCTGGTCATTGCAACTTTTGATCGCCTCATTCCTGCTCTCGTGCGGTTGAGTGTTTTTCACTGAAGCCAGCGTGCTTCTGATCGGAGAAAAAAGAGTCTCCGAAGGGTGATTCCCATGTCAATAGGAGAGTGGTCATTCTCTAGTGGTCTGCTTTACAGATGTAGTCTCATCTCTTTCTGAGATGTTATTAGGGGGTCGAGATGGCTGAGGAAACTTCCCTTTGACTTTAGTCGTTGAACCGCTGCCCCACGTCCCCGAAGGAGAGGGCGTTCATCACTTATAGCTTTTGTGATATCTACTCCGCTGGCAACTTCCCATGTCACACATGAAAAGGGCAATCTCAGTGAGGAGTTGCAGATTGCATAGGTTGGTAGATTTCAAGCCGCAGGTGTTGTCCAACGCTTTTTGTGCATACGTTGATCTCTCCCAAACAGGACACGCCTACTCTGCATACAAATGACACAGAGCCGAGGCGACAATACATCAAAATGACAAAAAAATAAAATTGTTAACAAGTTATGGCAGAATGAGGACAATATACCGCCGCTGATTAAATAAAGGATTCAGTTCGAAATTTTGTGCAGGTTCTCAAGTTCGACATAAAGATTCCCGGGTCCTCCTAGAGGATTCCTAAAATTGAAGGTCGGAGATTACATAAACAGAGTAACTGGATTCTGTTTACATTTCTTTTTGGGCAAGTGGTATTTTTCACTGGAGAGCTATGAATTTAATAGTTGTCATGTTTTTAAATCTCCAAAACAGCTACATGGTAAAAAGCTGATAATTCCTTTTTTCTATTAAACCAATCTATATAAGGTTCTATTTTGTTCACCAATATACAATTGAATAGCCTTTTGTAATTGCGGATTTTTCTAGAGGAAAGTTAGCTTATGCAAGTGCTAGATTTACGGTATGTTTAATTTAGTGGGTATTCATATGAATTCAAACGGATTTTTAAAAATATTATAGTATTTTTTATAAAATACTTAAAGCTTATTTTGACTATATATATATATATATAAATATATATATATATATGTGTGTGTGTGTGTGCGTGTGTGTGTGTGTACGCGTATATGCGTATATATATGTGTATATATATATATATCTATAATATAAAGCTGAATGTGCGCGCGTGTGTGTGTGTGTGTGTGTGTGTGTGTGTGTGTGTGTGTGTGTGTGTTAGTGTGTGTGGTCACAAATAGGCTCCTATATGGTTGACTATTTTAAAAAACTGATTGCATATAATGATAGAAGATGTACCGAGACACAGGAATGGGTATGTTTGATCCTGCAGAACGGTGGTTCATAAAAATTGTGGGGTCTGCGTTCGCGCCTGGTCCACAAAGTATGGAAATAAAAAAATTAAAAATAAAAAAAAAACGTTTACAAATGTTTTTGATATAGATGTACATAGGAATAATTTGATAAGTATGTTTTAACTTAAATAGGGATGCTATAATAAAATTGTGGGATCTGCGTTCGCGCCTGGCCGCCATAGAATGGAAATAGGCACAAACTTTAATAAAGACTTTTCATATCTATCTGCGTAAGTATACTTTGATAATTATGTTTCAGTTTGAAGAAATATGGTATAATAAAATTATGGGGTGTTCGTTCGCGCCTGACCTCCATAGAATGGAAATATGTCACAAAGTTTAACAAGTTTTTTTTTAATATAGATCCACAGAATATTGTGATAAGTGTTTCAGTGTGAAAAGGTATGGTATAATAAATTATGGGGTTTATCTATTTTATTTTTACTTTCATCATATTTTGCTTTGGTTTAGATACCCCGAATTCGAAGCTATCTCTTTACAACCCTTCCTTTTCATAACCTATCATACTTTAATAAATCAGAGTCCTTTTTCTGTAGGCTGTTTTTGAACCCAGTCAACAACGGGTACTTTTGCTAGTATATATATACTTTTGCTATTATATATATATATATATATATATATATATATATATATATATATATATATAGAGAGAGAGAGAGAGAGAGAGAGAGAGATAGATAGATAGATAGATAGATAAAAATCAATACGAAAAATGTATAGATGTTTATATCTTTTCTGTATTTATTCCCTATATGTAGGAATACAAAAAGTCTTTCGAAAAAAGCGAAATTGTTTCTTTCAAAAGTACATATTTTCGACCGATTCTTCGGTTGTCTTCAATGTAAATGATGACAATATGAGTGCAGGGCGGGCAGAGTTAGCAGCATGAGGGGCACAGGTATAGCCAATGAGGTTAAAATCTATCTGAATATGACCCTTCCAATATTTTTGACTTGGAATGTTCAGCAACTTGTGTGGCCTCTATTCTAAAGCAAGTCTTTCATAAATTGAATTGGACACATACGCATCCCACGTACACACTCGCATAATATATATATATATATATATATATATATATATATATATATATATAGAGAGAGAGAGAGAGAGAGAGAGAGAGAGAGAGACACAGACAGACAGACAGACAGACAGACAGACAGAGAAAGAAAGAAAGAAAAAGAAAGACAAACAGAGATGAGGGTAAAATACATAATACATGATAAAATTAAATGTAGTGGAGACAGAAAGGAAAAAAATTGAAAAATTAAAATCAAACAAAAGAATAACCGACTTCGTTTCTGTTAACGAACGTCTTCAGTAAAATATAAAACATCTAACACCAAACAGGCCAATTTATAGACTTAATTTTTACTTAAATAATGGAACTTATGAACCATATATTAAGGACAGTGGTAACCCAATTAACGTCTATCCACTCTCAAACCATCCAAAAATCAATGATACAATATATATCGAAATCAGTAGGAAAAATAATGAACAGCAACTTCTCTAAAAAGAAAATGTTAAATATACATAAAACTTTCTCTAAGAAAGCATAAAAAGATAGCTATAACAATACTTAAATCAAATATAATAAACGAAAATTACATAAAATACTAGACTTTATAAAGTAAGAAATATGAAAATAATTTAGTTTACATCTTTGTTCCAAAAAGTGTGGATGGATCTACGTGAGGCCTTCACCACTATAAACAGATCATTTGCATGGATTTTGGACAACTTTGTTCTTGTGTCGACCCTATACGTCAAAATCGACGGAAAAATCAAGATTAAACGCTAAAACTGCGTTAATCAACGATTAAACAATATAATGACATAGCGACGAGCATAGTTTAATTGGCATCTGCATATTAACAAATTTAAGTTTCAAGAAATTTCTGGAAGTTCCCGTCGGTCTCATATGAACGAAATACCTATTCTCTAAATAGACCGAGATTCATGTTATATGATGCATAGAACGTATGGCGAAAAATTAAAAGAAACTGTGCTTGATAAAACGTACTCAATCAGAAAAAAAGCACTGTTTTGCATATTGATGATATTCTAGTAAATTAAATAATAGTGCCAAACAGTAGAACGTTATGCCATCTTGACATTTGTGGCATAACGGAAAAATAACAGATTACATTGAATTCAGGAACAATGTTGGGTGTCCAGCTCAATACGGGAAGATTGATATTTTCGAGAGGAAAATACCTATCCGAGGTACATGATGAAATGAGCAGCCGTGAACTATTTTCTGCACATGGAAAAATTGTCTGCAACTACACAACATCAGAATAGCTTTAAACACCCTGCAGGCTATTTAAAAGGAAAAACAAAAGGAAATATCAATTTTATTTGGAATATTATTTAACACGTAACCATGGTGAGAAAGGAAAAAAAAGAAAGAAATATAGAACAGAAAGAGATTCGTTGTTTATTTATTTTGCCTTTTTAGTTTTAAAAGTAAAACAAATCCTTGACACAATGAATATATATATATATATATATATATATATATATATATATATATATATATATATATTCACTAGATTACACGTTGAAAAAAAATAAAAACAGTTGAAAAAAAATATAAATCCGATGACAACCAAAGACTAATTTTTCAATTTTGACCCCTTTTTTTCGACGCGTTTGAATACTCTTTATACCAAATTACAAGTCTGTAGATCAAAGATTCGTTGAGCATATAGGTTGAGAAGTCTCCTAACACATTTTATAGATATATAGATTAGTACTGTAAATTTTGAAAAGGAAATATAAATGTTAATATTCATAGATTAATGCTATCTTTATAAAACTGTTCAGTATTTGAGATAGAACATCAATCAATGTGGGTAGTTAAACTTATGCAAAGTATGATTTACAAACATATATTGCTGACAAAACAAGGAATGCAAGATAAGGTGAATTATTTATTTATTCCATGGAGTTTCAAACATTTGTCTTTTTTCTTCAGAAGAAAACTTACCGATCAATGATGCTGGTTGAATTTTTTTCCAATTTTCAACCAGCATCATTAACTGAAATATGTTATTGTTTAACTACATCTACATACTTGGAAATCAATTTGAAGCATTAGAATCGACACATTTTTGCCAAGGAAAAATATTTATTTATTCTATTTGCATAGAAATCCGGTGTTCTTGAAATGATGAAGTCATTGAAGGCCGATTCAGCATCATCTCGGCTTTTGAAGCATTTTTCGCGCAGGAAGTTGTCGTGATGCTTGAAAAAGTGATAATCAGTGGGCGAGAGGTCCGGTGAATATCGCGGATGAGGCAGAGTCTCGTAGCCCAATTTGTTCAGCTTCTGCAGGGTCAGTTGAGTAACATGCGGGCGAGCGTTGTCATGGAGGAGAATTGGTCCCTTCATATTGACCAATCTCAGGCACATACGTATGAGCTTCTAGTGTATTTCGTTAATTTATCGGCAGTACTTCTCTGCCGTAATCGTTTCGCCGGATTCAAGAAACTGTGATGGATGAGACCGGTCGAAACCCACCATACAATCACTATAACCTTTTTTTTTAGTGCAATTTCCGCTTCGAGAAGTTTTGTGGAGCTTCTCCGGCATCCAGCCACCGTGCCGAGCGTAGCAGGTTGTCGGAGAGGATCCACTTCTCATCACACGTCACAATCCGCTCGAGAAATCTGTCGTTTTGTTGCGTAGAAGGAGCGTAGAATACACCTGAAAAAGATGATTTTTTTTATTATCGTTCAAGTTATGCGGCACTCATTAATTCAACTTTTTTACTTCCCTATTTTCTTTAAATAACGAACGACTGTTGAGTGATCGACCTCGAGTTCAACAACAACTTGCCGTGACCATCTTAATCTTTGATGTCCTTGTCATTATTGCGAAATTTCTACACGTTCGTTAGTGGTTCCTGAGCCAAACACATCATTGATATCACGAGCTGTTTCGGCAACTTTTCGACTTAATTTGAACTGGAACAAGAAAATTATGCGGATTTGAATTTTGTCTATACTGTTAAAATGCCTGCAAAAAAAAAAAAAACGAATGAAAAGATTAAGAACGGTAATAGCACGATTCGATAGAGCGAAAAATGCGCTTCAGATTGATATGTTAGATAGCTATATATATATATCAATGAATTAATTCAGAAATCATATATAAATGTAACATATGTGAGAAAACGATTTTGTTTTTTCGCCAACCTTCTATACGAAACAACATTTTACTTAATTGCTAGTTGGAAAAAATCCCCCCTTCATGAATATGATACTTCAAGATTGAATTGAAATCTAAATATCTACAGACATGTTTTTCGTTGATTATGATATGTCAGCGTGGCTTATCTTAGTTAAATTCTAAATCATCACCAAATCGCCGGATTCAAGAAGCTGTGATGGATGAGACCGGTTGTAAACCATCAAACAATCATTTTACCCTTTTTTGTTAGTGCAATTTCGGCTTCGAGAAGTTTTGTGGAGCTTCTCCGGCATCCAAGCACATACACGCACACACACACACACACACACACACACACATATATATAGTCTTGGAAGTTTTTAACCTTTAAAACTATACAAAAAATATTTTTTATCATTCGTTAGAAAACCATATAGTCAGTAAGTCATTTAATCACCTGCAATCACTGCATCAACTCGCTCTCGAATTTACTATAATACCAATAATTTATTTTTCAAGGGATCATCAGTTGTTTACCATGAAACACTGTTATATATATATATAAACATATTTATTACCTGCAAATTTATTTGGTCAGATAAACACCTCTCCCTCTCTCTCTCTCTCTCTCTCTCTCTCTCTCTCTCTCTCTCTCATATATATATATATATATATATATATATATATATATATATATATATATAAATTTTTACTATAATAATTATTAAATACCTAGACACTAGTATTTCATCCTTTCGGGAATCATCAATGCAGGGTGTAACGATTAACACCGGTCGATAGATTTGAACCCGGCGATAAATGTCATCTCTGGCTTCATTAGCAACGCCCTAATCCATTCGGCTACCGTTAACCGCGAGAAATACCGTTAAAATGTAAACATTTATTTGTTAAATGCTTTTTAACGTCTGCTGTCAGAGTGATAAAATCATTATATGATTATCTGCACATAAGAGCTAAATTTACCGACTTTGTTTCAACTGAAAATGCTCAACGATAAGAAACGAGTTTCTTAAAGGGTCTGACATAATTATTTACTATTATAATTATTAAATACAGGCACTAGTGTTTCCTCCTTTCGGGAGTCATCAGTGAATGGTGCCCCGATTAACACCATATATATCTTAAATATATATATATATATATATATATATATATATATATATATATATATATATATATATATATATTCGAACCCGGCGAAAGAAGCTATCCATGGCTTCATTAGCAACGATTTAATCCATTCGGATACCGTTAACCGCGAAAAATACCGTTGAATTGTAAACATTTATTTGTTAAATGCTTTTTAACGTCTGTAGGTAGTCTGTGTGCTTGCATATAATGATTAGATCATACACAGACTACCCAACACGCACTAACACTCATATGCTTGCCTATGTGTATATGATTAGTTAGTTTTGCGTATGTTTTGGCTCTTCAAATAAGACATACGTTCATTCTCTGTTTACGCGATCAAGTGGATAAAAGCGTTCTATTTATTTAGTTATTTTTTTAATTCTAATTTGTTTTTATTTGTTTTTCTTTGCGTTGTGTTTTTCTTTACGTTGTGACGTCACCTCCCCGGCAAGTTACTTGACTATGTTTCGGACATATTGACAAATTCACCTTACCATAAAAGGCGCGATTATTTATGTCGTGAATAGACATGCTAGGGATATGAAGAATGGAGGTCTTGTTCCGCTATCACAACCCAGTGACAAAAATAAATCATGTCTTTATTTGAATTGTAACATAATGCTATTTAGGATATAAATTAACTACGTCAAAGTAGATACATTCGTGAACAATTATTTTTTTAATAGAGAATTTAACATATGGACCTAAATATTTAAAATAATGATTCTCCAATTTAGCCGACCTTTGAAAAGTACGGCGAGAATCCAATTGTTTTGACAAAGAAACTATCAAATGGGTAATAACTTTATTTCTAAAGTAAAAATCAAAATTGAATATTAAATCACCAATATTAATCTAATATATATATAAAGCGTGTATGTATGTATGTTTGTATGTCTAGCTGGAATTGAAAAATACAAAACAAACTACCACAAAGTTAGTATTATCTTGACTGGCGTGCCCTGAATGTATAATATCTAAAATGTAGAAAAATATCATTCTATGGGTGTGTGCAGGGGGGTGTCAACTGGGTCATATTTAGTCATGCTGTCGGTTTTTCAGCCATTTCCAATGTGATAATGATGCCTCCGTTCAGACTCAAGAGACAATAGATAACCCCTGAAAGGGTAGCTGCGTGTGTAATTGTGCGGCAAAGTTGCGCAATCCCAATCACACATTTCCTGTATCGTCATTGCTTGAGTTCAGTGGCAAAAAGTCCTAGATGACTGGAAACAATGCTGTGATAAGTGAGGAGCAATTGCAGCATCTATTTTAGTATTAACCAGACTCAAAGTGGCTTAACTAATCAACGAATATTTATGCATGTATTTCCAATGCTATCTATAATATAAAAGAAAGATACATGGCTAAATAGTATGTCACAAAAAGCCATCGAACATTAATTAATGAGAAATGAATTACTTCCCTTTATAGTCGCTCTTAATCAATTAAAAATCATTAAAACCACTTCCTTTCCAAAAATTTTCAAAATAAAAAAAACATGGATGTCTGTTTACGGTTTCAAATTTGAGTACTTTATTTTATAATTTAAAAAATTAGTCATGTTGAAAGGAGACTAAGTTTTTTTTATAGATTCTTTTTAAAATTAAAAAAAAAATGTGTAAGTGAATTGACATCTGTTCCTTTATAAGGACCAAGTAAAGAATAGATACCTTGTAGCAGGACACAAAGACTGGCGCACATTTCAAGTGACACCGGTTGTTCAACCTTGACATTGACGTTGGTTGTTTGTAAACACGTCAAATAGCAGACATGGTCGAATGTTCGCGAGCAATATTTAAAAAAAAATTATTTACAAAACTTTTTAAGATTCTTCTGCTAGAAGGTATCTTTTCTTTACTTGAACCCTTTATAATTTATATGAAAATTATTCAGAAAAAAAAAACAAGACAAAAAATGTGTTGTGTGTTGCATTTTAATTGAAAAAAAAATGTAAATTTTTGAATTAATTTATTTTAGTTTTAAACGGATACAAAAAGAATTTACTAAAAAATTGTTTTAAATTCATCGTTATTTGTTTTATTTTTTATTCATTTTATTTATAATGCATTTTAAAAAAATTTTCAACCACTGTGAAATTTCCATGGATTCTGTTAGTTATTATTATTTTACATAAACGAATAGATTCTGCAGAGGTGAAGAGAGTGAGAAAAGTGGAAATGAAAAAGGTGGGAAATATATAGACAAACTAAGATAAGTAGAGAGATCGAAATGTTAATATAAAAATATTATACACACTTTTTTAGCTCTTCTATTTTGATCGAGGACAACGTCAGATAGTGCTTCTAGTATTAAATAAAATGCACCATTTTAAAATTTAATGTTGCATCTAGTAGCCACTTTAAAAATGTCGTATTCTACTGAAAATATTTTCTTTTTCATCATAAATTATTTTGCTTAAATCTCTAAACTCTGGCGCAGCCATTACTTTAATTAATTGGAATTCTTATTGGGATGAGTCATTTTTATTATTTATCCATTTATTTATTGCGGAACATTATCATCCTCTTCTAGTTGTTGTATCACGACGTTTTGGCCAACTATTTCTCTGACCTTCGTCAGGTGGTTAACCGCGACAGGATAGGAACGCCGAATGTCCTAACTGCATCCTCAGAAATTACTGCCTTCCATAGTTGTTGTCGTCTCACCTTGTTTTGGCCAACTAAGCCTCTGGTTGATTTTTGGTAGGATTCAAACCGATATCTTCAGACAATGATCGCTTGGAAACGTAGTGGAGACGTTTGGCGGAGACGTTTTATCAGTTTGGTGCAAAAGTTTGTGTCCGTTTGTAGAAGGGGCATTTGAAACCATTGTAATTTATTTATTATGCATATTGTTATTACTTTAACATGTCACTATCATTAATTTATATTTTTTCTATCAGATTTTTAAAACGTCATTCATATTGTTCTGCAATATTCTCACCCATGTTAATCCGAAAACTTTAATTAACATAGTCATCTAACATCATGATAATAATTGTCCTCATACAGCACTACTGACCAAAGATTTCATAGGCGAGCTTAGTTGGGAAATATACAGCATACTATACATTTTTCTGACCTCCATCGGATTATTACTTATTTTGAAGATTACAAAACCAGTTAGATGGCCGGTTCAGTAGATTGAACATGAGTTAGATTGATATTTCACATCACAACCCAAATAATTTTACAAACAAGACATTTAACGCTGGCTGACAGATAAAATCAAGTTATAGATAGCAAAGTTCGATATTGTTATGAATAAATATTTTCAGAAACACGCAGATTTTTATTATTTTTAAAATGAAATTTAAAAATAATCAGCAATACCTTTTGCGCCGACCTTGTAAAACTTGAAAAATACCCGTCCCAGGACGGTTATAAGCAATATGTATACCATTTTGAACTTTTTGAAGTTTTCATGCCTAAAGGTATATATAAGCGATACTTGTGTACTCTACGCATCCCGTAAGTGAGAAAACATAATATATTTTTTGACAGATTAAGTGACTAAACTAAATAGTAGCTCGCTTATTAATTTTTGGTGTGATTGTAGATGGTTTCGAAAACACTCCCTTGATAAAGTTTACAAAAACAATAGTCTGTCCCCGTTACCCACAACGTATCCCATAATTCAAGATAATAGATTCATTAGTTTATGAGTTTACTCTAAACATACATATTATTCACGTCCATGCTTGCACACTGGCATGGTTAAAATTTTATTACATAACATTACACAAAATTTTATGTAGATCATTTTTTTTGTCTGTCAATTTTTCTATATTTCCCTTATTTTAAAAGTTTTGGAAAGAGGGGACGAGTTTGGGTATTACACCCTCTAAATCGTATTTTTTTCAATAACAAAATAATGATAAATAGCAGAACCCGTGGAAACCCTAACCCTAACCTTAACCCTAACCTTAACCCTAACCCGTGCAAATTCAACGGCAGTTAAAACCTTTTAAAACACTTTATAAATAAAATGAATAAAAATCAAAATAAAACAAATAATGAATTTAAAACATTTTTAGCAAATTCTTTTTTAACCTTTTAAAGTTAAAAAGAATTGACTTAAAAATTAGATTTCTTTTTCAGTGAAGATTAAACAAAGGATTTCTTTTGTTTGTTTTTTATTTTCTTCGGAATAATTTTACATAAATTATGAAGGAATAGATGTCAATGTATTTGTACATTTCTTTTAAATTTTAATAATAATAAAAAAACTTTCAGATAAAAACAGCCTCGTGTATGACTTCATGTTTGAATTATAAATAAAATAGCAAATTTGAAACCATAAACAGACAGCCATGTTTTTTTCGAGAGGAAATGGTTTTAATGATTTTTAACTAATTAAAGGCGAATATAAAGGGAGGTAATTCGTTTCTTATTAATTGATGTTTGCAATACTGATGTTTTTGTAACACCGGACGTACGGGCAAGTAAATTAATATTTAAATAATAATAATAATAATAATAATAATAATAATAATAATAATAATAGTAGTAGTAGTAGTAGTAGTAGTAGTAGTAGTAGTAGTAATAATAACAATAATTAATAATAGTAGTAATAGTTGTAGTATTAGTAGTTATAATAATAATAATAATAATAATAATAATAATAATAATAATAATAATAATCATGATGTGTCTATGGTACTCACCATATTATCCAGGATATATATTCCATAATTCATAATGATCTGTTCTTTAGTTTATGGGTGACTCTTATACATAGAATAAATAGTAACATGCACATATACCTAATATACCCCAGGCGAGTAAAGTTAATTCTCCGAAAAGAATAGCTTTATACCATTTTATTTTCTCTTACAAAGATTCAAATCAAAATATGATGTTACTAAATTTTATGTCTGGAATATTGATTCCAACTTTAATCAAAATCTATTACATAATTTTGATTCGAGAAACTGGGCAAAATAACAATAAATAGAATAGACTAACAATGTCTCTTCTCTGTGAAAAGAAGGTGTAGGAGAGAGAAGATGATATCATTTACTAAATTGCCTAGTCGATTTTATGTTTTATCAAGCCAAGAAAGAGTGCTCTGAAGAACGCCTTCCAAGGTGTGGCAACAGAACTCCATTTGGTTCTTATACAAGTAAAGGATTGAGCTAGGAGTGTGTTTTAAATGCTGAGAAGTATTTCTTGACCGAATCCGGAAGATTGATGATGACAGAATCTCACCAACCAAGAATGGTGAGCGAAAGCATCACATTGTATGAATAGAAGAGGGAAGATAGTCACGTGACGAACATTAGTTGCGCGATATATTATTAGAATTTCCAAGAAACAGTTGTTAAAACTTCCAATTTTAGTCTGAAAATATACTGTAGGTAACCGATTCTAACAATGTATCGCTAAGTGTTTTCTTTAGATCAGGGATCGGCAACCTTCGGCTCTAACGAATCGTGTTTGGCCCGCCATCTTACTCAGGTCACGATATAAACACAAACGAACCAAACCACAGTGATGGTTGAGAGACTTGATATATTGTGTCAAAATTCAAATACTTATTGAATATAATTATATTATATTTAATACTTGCTTTTTTTTGTTGTTTTGTTTTTCAAGCGCACAGAAAATTTATTTACATATCTAGTAACATTGTTGTCCTCCTTGACAATATAGTAAAAGCTGTTTAGCCCTAATCCTATAATAAACATAGATTTTTGTCCCTCAATGTGCAAAAGGTTGCCGACATCTACCCTAGATTGTGCCCATAAATGACAGAGGAGAGGTCCGATAATGCTGAAATCTTAGACTCCCATAAAATGAATAATCTGAGACCGCTGGTGACCAATGAGTAGTATTACATGCATAGAAAACGGAGTTGTTAAACCCGATAGTGTGATATGCGACAAGAAGGAGAAAGTAACAACTACTGATGCTTAAACAGAGATTAGACAAAAAAAAACGAGAAAATAACGAAATATCAAAATCTTACGTACGACATGAAAAGAAACTGGAATCTTAGGAAGATCTCCGCCATTTTAGTAATTATAGGAGCAATCGGGCACATAAAAAGTACCTGACGAATACACACAGCGAACCAAGTACAACACAATTACGAACAAAGGGGCGGCCAGACTCTTAAAAAGATCTCCCAATTGGAGTCTCTGAAATTGCGGAAGGTATTGCTACTTTTAAAACCTTTTAATTCAATATTATTGCTAAATTCAGTTAGGCTGTGGTAGTATTATGTGTATCAATTCGGATTCTGGAGCCGACAAGACGAGTTCGTCCCATCAATAAATCTCACTGACTTGCCTCTCTGTAGAGGAAGTTTGCAAATAAATAATGAACTTAGTTCTAAAATATTCGACAAATACTATTTGTTTCTTTCTGTTAAGTAGAAATTTTAAAAATTTCTTGTTTGCATTTGGAACAGTTTAATTAAACTAGATACCTCTCTCTTTCACACCCCTCTCTCTCTCGTTATATATATATATATATATATATATATATATATATATATATATATATATATATATATATATATATATATATATATACATAAACTTGTTTTCTCCCACCGCTGTAATTTGTAATTTAATGAATTATTGAAAATAATCGAACACTTCGGATGCACATCTCCACTCGAAAGCACTCCATACATCATGTTTCATGAAAATGTTTCTACATTTTTCATTTTTATAAAAATTATTACATTTATTCCGATATATCAACTTCTCCCAGAATATATGTATTTGTGTTTTAATTGTAATGCAAGATTATGTTTGCATGCTACCAAAACAGTAAGAGGCAGATTGAGATAATGTATTCTTGTTTTTGATGTGATGGTGATGTTTATCGGCCCAACAGTGGCTTTATTACTGTCAGACTGCTGATCTGTTTAACCCTAAGAGATTCACCCTGCCAGGTTTTAACTTTTCTCTAAGAAGGGGTTACTTTATTGCTAATCGCCTGAGGCGCCTTGACTGGACAATGTTGATGGGAACGCTCATGCAGTTTTGTAGATAAGAGTGCACTTATCTTAACGTACCGGCTTTTCAAAACCACGGCTGACCATGTGTCAAACATCGAGTAGGTAAATAATATATTTATCTTCAAGTCCTGAGTCTGAAGAATTACTGGTATTGCTTCTTCCAATTCTAATTGAGTTTCTTTATTTTGCAGTACATATGTGACATCATTAGCATATTTTGATGCAATGAAGATGGAGTCTTGGAATTTCTTTCGTTCATTCTTAAGACATTTGACTCACGATGGTGACGCACCTAACTGGAATCGCTGATTTGTAGATACACTGAAACTCATAATCCTGTTTAACCAAGCTTAAATCTCGAAATCTATAATATATAGTTTATAATATATAGTTTATTGAAAAAACGGCAAAGTATATTTGTGGCTAGATTCGTCTTTTAACTAGATAAGATGGACATTTATTTTTTTACTCTTTACGAATCCCAATGTTGAAATTTTAAGAATTAAACGGCCCCTTGCTAAATTCTTGAGATCCTTGGTATGAATTTAAAAGACATCAACTAGTCACGCCCCATTTAGAGGCTGAGAAAAATGTGCTCCATAGTCATCATTGCTCCCAGGTCCACTTTAGGCCGGAGTGGTAATACCTGTTAGGACACCCGCCGCTATCAAATCAGACTGTTTTAAGGTACTGGCTTTCTGACCAAAAATATACCAAACATTGATACTATTGTTTTTCTTCTTTCTCTTTGCAAGACTCAATCATGCAAAGTAAAAAACAAAAATACTTTATTTCTACAAAAGAAACAAACGAAATACAATGAATAAATATTTGAAAATATAAAGAACTTGAAGCATAAAAACTTTCTTCAATATTACTAGATTCAGCATTAACTAGTCCGAGAAAAAGTTTAGACATCGTTAAACAAAACAACCATACACTAAATTCTTAACTATAAAATAAACCATCAGTTTAAAAAAAAAGTAAACCATCAGTTTAAAAAAAAAATAAACCATCAGTTTAAAAAAAAACATCAGTTTAAAAAAACCCTCTAAATTCTTGACTATAAAATAAACCATCAGTATAAAGTTTTTAAAAAAAAAAGCATGAAAATATAATTTTAGCTCGAATACAACGTAGAATAATAATATGAATAAAGATAAATAGGATAAATAACCATTTATGTTCCACTGAGTTTGAAAATTAAAATAAAGTAGATGTCCTGACACCCATACGGTAATTCGGTTAGTGAATAGGTCATTTCTCTTAGGCAAAGTGATACGATGGTCAAAACTAATCTGCCTCTTGAAACTCGACTATTGAAAAAAAAAACAACAGGTTGCTCTGTCTTTATTAACATTACTGTATTATATTTGGTAAGTGAGTGTGTGTGTGTGTGTGTGTGTGTGTGTGTGTGTGTGTGTGTGTGTGTGTGTGTGTGTGTGTGTGTGTGGAGGGGGGTTAATAGAATACTTTTTTCAACTTGAAGTTGTCCGGTCTCAATTGATGTAAATTACATTAGATTTTATCTCTTCGGACTATTTCCATTATCAACATAATTTCTCTTCATATTATTGCAAAAACGAGAATCAAGAATGTGATTGTGTTTTGTTCTACTCAAAAGGAGCAATAAACATGCGATTACAGTATTACATTTGAAAGTGATAGCTTCAATATATTAATTACATTATTTATTCGGCACATTAAAACAAGACAGTTAGCCGGAGGATAAAGAAAGCGTTAAGAAGAAAGACAAAAAATTGGGAAGAGAGAAAGCGAGAAAGATAAAGACACGACCGGATAAAGAGACAGAGATATAAGTTTTTTATATAAATATGTTACAGATGTTACACACATAATTTAATTTCTATAGTTTTATATGGCCCAGGAAGCGCCGGGTAGCCCTGCTAGTATATAAGAAATAATTTGTACACATGTTAAACATAAAATTTATTTAATGTTTTAATAGAAATATATTCGATTTTTCTTGGTATTCAATTTATAAATTTTTGGCAGTATTTCACGAAAAAGCTTCTGTTTGGTGTCGCTGTCATATTTATCGTTTTTTTTTTGTTTTGTTTTTTTTTAACAGGAGACAAGGCGTTATTCTGGAAGTACCTGTAAATAAATGTCTGTTGTTTCAACTGAAATTAAATGAGTGGAATTTTTTTCTTGTCTTTGTTTCCTTGCGACTGTCCGCATATACCGTGTGGGTTCCGAGTGTTGACATGTAACAACTGCGTTACATGCAGTTGAAATTATTTATACTCAATTCTAATCGTTCAAAATTCTCACAATGTTTCTTCACTATCGAATGTAGTGTGATCTCCACAATTCTTTCTGGTTGAATTCATCCATTTCGATTTCTTATGAAAGAGTTTTCTTATCTTTAGTTGATAATCCTTTAATATTTTAATATAATTTTTATTATTTATTATTTTAATATTATTATTTAATAATTCTTATTTTTAAGTGTTATTATTTATTGGTAAATATTGTGCTTTGTTTCATTCAAATATATATATATATATGCATATATATATATATATATATACTAGCAAAAGTGCCCGTCGTTGACTGGGTTCAAAAACAGCCGACAGAAAATGAAAAGGAAGGGTTGTAAAGAGATAGCTTCGAATTTGAGGGTATCAAAACCAAAGCAAAATATGATGAAAGTAAAAATAAAATAGATAGACCCCATAATTTATTATACCATACCTGTTCACACTGAAACACTTATCACAATATTCTGTGGATCTATATTAAAAAACCTTGTTAAACTTTGTGACATATTTCCATTCTATGAAGGTCAGGCGCGAACGAACACCCATAATTTTATTATACCATATTTCTTCAAACTGAAACATAATTATCAAAGTATACTTACGCAGATAAATATGAAAAGATTTTATTAAATTTTGTGCCTATTTCCATTCTCTGAAGGCCAGGCGCGACTGCAGACCCTACAATTTTATTATACCATCCCTATTTAAGTTAAAACATACTTATCAAAGTATTATTATGAACATCTATATAAAAAAAAAAACACATTTGTAAACTTTTTTTTTTTAATCTTCAATTTTTTTATTTTCATACTTTGTGGACCAGGCGCGAATGTAGACCCCACAATTTTAATGAACCATCATTATGCCAGATCAAACATACACATTCCTGTGTCTCGATACATCTATCATTATATGTAGTCAGTTTTCTATAATAGTCAACCATATAGGAGCCTATTCGTGATCAGACACACACACAGACGTTCAGCTTTATATATATATATATATATATATATATATATATATATATATATATATACTAGCATGGGTGCTCGGCCGGCGTTGCCCGGGTATTTGGAGATGTACGTTGAGAAAAAAAGAAAAGTGGTCTATTTTTTTAACTTGGACTTATGACCCCTTAAAATTTATTGTTTTGGGCTCAAATTAAATTATTAAGTTAGATCCATTTCCATTGAACCTATATCTAAAATTTCAAGTGTTTAGACCCAAAATTGTCGGAGGAGTTTGGTAGAGTTCTCAAAGGTCAAATCGTTGAACTTTGGCCCCTTAATCGCCAAATTTCTGGCCAAAAACCGATCACATCGATTTTCCCAAATCTCAGTAGCCTGTATATTAAATTTCGAGTCTGTAGACTTCAAATTGACAGAGTTATTGCGTAGGGAAATGTACACACACACACAGATACACAAACAGACACTTTCACTTTTATAGATATACTAGCATGGGTGCCCGGCGTTGTCCGGGTATTTAGAGGTGTACGTTGAGCAAAAAAAAAAAAAAAAAAAAAGGTCAATTTTTTAAACTTTGACCCCTATTATGACCCCTTAAAATTGATTGTTTTGGACTCAAATAAAGTTATTAAGTTAGATACATGTCCAAGGAACCTATATATAAAATTTCAAGTGTTTAGACCAAAACTTGTCGGAGGAGTTTGGCAGAGTTCTCAAAAGTCAAATCGTTGAACTTTGACCCCTTAATCGCCAAATTTTTGGCTGAAAAACCGATCACATCGATTTTTCCAAATCTCAGTATCCTGTATATTTAATTACGAATCATTAGACTGAAAATTGACAGAGTTATTGCGTATGAAAATGTACACACACAGACACACACTCACAGACACTTTCACTTTTATAGATATATACAACAAATATATTCTATCAAAATAGTTTCTTCAACATCTTTGGATTCGGCATTAAATAACCTGAAAAGGGTTGGTATGCCGTAAAACAAAAACAACTAACCAACCAACAATATATATATATATATATATGTGTGTGTGTGTGTGTGTGTGTGTGTGTGTGTGTGTGTGTGTTTAAAATAAAATCTTCTATTGCTGATAGTAATGATAAAATAAGGAATATCTATTGATTTCAAACTGCCATTAAAATTAAAATCGATACATTATCCTTTACGAATGTATTTTTACATTCAGGAAAATATGTGCACATTTAACATTTGTTTTTATGATAATCGTGAAAAAATAACAAATTTATAGTCAATATATATATATATATATATATATATATATTTACAAAAGTAACAGAAAGCGGGAGACCAGTACCCGCATTAAGCTGGTCTGCAGTCTGACATGTTGCTGGCTATCTTGCTCTTGCGTGTTGCTAGATGTCAACATTTTGAACCGAGAGAGAGAGAGAGAGAGAGAGAGAGAGAGAGAGAGAGAGAGATTTAGCTGTCGTACAAAGCTAAAACTCTGTAACATCATCTGTGTATAGATAATCCCTCAGCCATGGAAATGTTGTGACGCGTGTAGGCCTGAAATGCTGGAAGCATGTAGTAATTGAGCTGCCATCATTTTATGTATATATGTATGTATAGGTGTATGTATGTTCATGTACAGGTGTATGTATATGCGTGTATATCTATGTGTATATGTATGTATATGTGTATATGTATGTATATATGTATGTGTGTGTATGTATTCATGTATATATATTTTTGTATGTATGTGTTTATATGCATGTGTGTATGTGCGTATATGCATGTGTGTATGTGTATATATACATGTGTGTATGCATATGTATGCATGCATATGTGTATGTATGTTCATGTTTGTGTATGTGTGCATATTTATGTATGTGTATGTATATTTAGGTAAGTGTATATATGTATATATATATATGTGCATATGTGTACATGTGTGTATATGTATGTATATGTGTATATGTATTTGTGTGTGTATTTATATGTATGTACATGTGTATGTATATGTATGTGTGCGTGTTATGCATTGTGTATGTATGTGTGTGTATGTTTACAGATAGGTATGTGGGTATGTGTATATATGTATATTTGCATTTATATGTATATATGTATGTATGCCATTGACTTGTCTTGTGTATGTTGATGTATGTGTACTATGTATTGTGTATATATGTATGCATATATGTGTGTTATATGCATGTGTGTATGTGTATGTATGTTTGTATGTATATATGTGTATGTATACTAGTGACTGTCTTCAGTGCCATGTCTGAGCGTGTGAATTTTGCCGGCAGGACTAAAGTCATTTTCGGCTCATAGACTTTCAGAATGCCTGAGGGAGTGCCACTCGTCTGATAAGACGTTGCAATCATCATCATATATATATATATATATATATATATATATATATATATATATATATATATATATATATTTGCTAGCGTTAAATACCCGGCGTTACTAGATTGAAGCATATTGCCGGACTTAGGGTTTTACCACAAGCTATTTAAGATACACTGAATTTCCTAATCTGTTACGATTTTCCTGAAAGGTGACCAAATGTTGAATTTATGGAAACATAAAACACATCCATCTTCAGATAAAAATATGGGAGTGCGAAACATTCGTTGATCATCATCTATGCTATGCATACTACGAGAATCAAACGAAAATAAGTTTCATAGCTTTAATAAAGATAACTTCTGTTTTTAAACGCAACCGATGTCGTCTAATAATAATTAAAAAAATAAATTAAATATAAATTAAATTAAAAAAAGTTAAATAAATCAACTTTAATTAATATTTTCAAGCAAAACAATTAAAACAACTCAATGACTAATATTCGATAATAATATGGGGCTGATTATTAAAATAGATGTTCATTAATATAATACGCAAATAAGGTTACTTCATGAATGTATATTTCCTTTGAATAAATAGTATATATAGAAATCATTCTGGAGCGAAAGTGTGTAAACGTCCGTTTTCAGTACGTATTAATCAGATTGTGAACAAACAAACAAACAAACAGGGATACTATTTTATTTTAATCTATTATTATATAAAATGAACTTTTCTGTGTGTGTGTGTGTGTGTGAGAGAGAGAGAGAGAGAGAGAGAGAGAGAGAGAGAGAGAGAGAGAGAGAGGTTATGGATTTTGAAACGATGGGGCCGATTTTTTTAAAATTTCACACGAGTATACTTGATGTGTCTGGGAGTGTACTTAAGTAAGTTTTGTATCGGAATGCGTCTGATAAGTATCGAAAATCGATTATCGAAAAAGTCCGATTAAAGAAGGAATACCGATTTTAACCGAAGTTAACACTTTTATACATCACAAATGCATTCGAGAAGTTTTATAACGGCACAAGCAGAAACGTCCAGCCTATGAAATTCTTTTATAGAGCAGCGGCTCGTTTAAAATGAACGTTTCTGTTTAGAGAACAATTGGGCCATGATACTTGACTTTTGTACGTTTAACTTTATTTCAAGTTATTTTGTAAAAATAAAATCAACAGTTGGTTCTTTGATAAAACAGAGCACATTCGAAACGAATGTTTCTGTTCAGAGCACAATTGAACCATGATACTTGACTTTTGCGTTTTAAACTTTTCGTGAAGCCATTGGTTACAGATAATTTTATAAAATCAACAGTAGATCCTTCTACAGTGCAATGTAGATTACAGTGTATAGTAGACTAAGTAACTTAGGGAAGACAGAGACGTGAAGCTTCCTCCTGGTATGCTGCGGGGGATCCCTAACTAGAGGAGGCAATCAATCGATTTGATTTTAAAAAAATGGGCGATTTTACTGATTTCGATAACAATAAAAGTATGCGAGGGTGGAATATTTATTGATCATCATTCAATCCTGGACAACGTCAGGTCTCGCTATTAGTATATATATATATATATATATATATATATATATATATATATATATATATATATATATATATATTAGCATGGTGACCCGACGTTGTCCGTGATTGAATGATGATCAACAAATGTTTCGCACTCCCATATTTTTATTGTCGTCGAAATCGGTGAAATCGATTATTTTTCAATGCACCAGGGGGAAGCTCACATGCCTCTCGCTATGACTTATTTCACAATACAGTGTTGTTTACATTGCACTGTAAAGAGCCTACTGTTGATTTTATAAAATTATTTTTATATATAATAACTTGAATTATACTTTAAAATGCAAAAAATCAACTATCATACTCCAATTATGCTCTAAACAAAAACAATCATTTCAAACACGCCCCTCTCATATTAAAGAATATACTCTTGATTTTATATGTCGAGCCTTTCGGCTTGTATGGTAATACAACTTCGCGAATGCACTTATGATGTTAAGCTGTGAATTTTGGTGCATATCGCCCGTTCCTTCTTTCATCGGTTGTTTTCGATTATCGATTATCGATACGTATAGGAGACATTATGATACAAAACCTATCTTAGAACACTGCCAGTCACATGAAGTACCTTCGTGCGAAATTTCATAAAAATCGACTCAGCCGTTTTTGGAGTCCATAGGGAACGAACACACGGACACACAAATACACAGAGACGCAAAGGTCTTTTTATATAATCTCATATATAAACGGCTATATGTCTGTCTGTCGGTCTGTCAGTCTTTTTGTCTATCGGTCTGTCTCCATAGTTTCAAACTCTATTTCCTCCGAAAATAAAAGGGGCCGTCAAATGATTGGATTCTTTACTGGTCGTTCTTTTATGGGTCTTTAGCCGGTTAAAATGGTTTTTAAGGCGTCAAAAATAAGTAAAAATTGAAAAGCAAAATCATTATATATTTTGCATTCATCTTAGTTTATTTTTAATCTTAATTTTTACTCGTTTTATGTGGGTGCCATGTTATCACAGTGGTAACGTCACCAGCTTTGAATACAACGGTTTCGGTTTCGATTCTAGCTGACGGCACCTAAATACTTTTTTTTAAAACTTTTTGAAATCCAACTCTATAATAATATATACGAAACCTGGAAAAATTAAAATATAATATTCCAGCGTATTTGACGCCCGAATGATATTTTTAGGTCAACATATTTTTTTTTTTTACATAGGAGTCATCACTTATCAAGGCCCAGAGGCGACTCGAGGATAAGGGTTAATGAGTATACACTGGCCAATGTGATTATAGCGTAGTAGTGGAAATTTCGTCAAATTAAGTATAAAACTATTTTTTAATTGTTTCCAGGTTTAAGTTTTAGAGATGATCGGTCGGATTATGTGACTTTTTTTTTTTTTTATATGATCCCGCTTCACAGCAGTTGCATTAACAATATAAATTAATTCTATGACATATCGGTTCTCTATTCTATAAACAAACGTTCATTTTTTTTAAATAAGTTCTCTCGATAGAGCTGTCCAATTGAAATAAAAATAAAAGGCTTAAAGTTTACGCATGTGAATTGGTTACAAACTTGTACGACGAGAACAGATTCCAAAATATTAAAAATGCCAACATCAACCTGAGGAACAACCGTATACAACTATGAATATTCTTTACCAATTTCTCAAGTATAGTGTATTTCAATCGTTTCATGTTCACCGCGCCAATGAAGTTCTACTTACATAATTATGTTAATATTAGACTTTTTTGTCCATTAAAAACGGGCAAAAATCATAACCCGTTTATTAGAATTGATGTTTTATCCCAAATTTATGATTGAAGATAATTAACTTTGTGTTAATCTTGTATTAAATTCTGATTCTTATTAATCCCTATAATTCCCTATTAATCCCTAATTGTGTATCGAACGGATACCATAATACTTAGTTTTCTGCGCCGTATAATAACAACGGCCCATCCAAAATTTCAGCCAAATTAGCTTAGTAATTTCCGAGAAAACTTCTAGAGTGAATGTGGCATTGTTGTGACTAATCCCTATTGATTCCTATTAATCTCTAATTGTGCATCGAACGGATATCTTAATATATATAGTTCGCTGGACCTCATCATTACGAAGGTCTATACAAAAGTTCAACTTAATCAGGACAGTAGTTTCCAGAAGAAATTAAAGGAACGGACAAGCAGGCAGAGTAAAAGAAATATGATATAAACTAGTGTATACCCTCTGTCAAAAATTATATAAAACATATGCTTCGCCAATGTTTTCATTTACTATTTATCTAGATAGAGTACTACAGTATTTATATATTCGTACAACGATGTCGATAAATGCTGACATGTTTTTTTCCTTCCAACCACGCGCTTACTTTCGGAGGTAACATAGCTTTCCCTTATGTAGCGAACGAGGCAAAAATCTAGACCTTCTGGTTGATTTGCCCTTCAACCCATTTAAATGTTGTATTCAGACTTCAAGCAAAGTAAGGAGTACCTTATTTCTTATTGAACACAATTTTTGCAAAATCACTCCTGAATATTCTCCTTCTTTATATCTCGCTCGTTGAACAACTGTTAGTGTCTGAGTATCTGATCTCCTACGTCTGGCTAGTGCTTTCATACCGACTTCCTGCCCTAAAATGTACTAAACATTTTTTTCCTTTTCCTTTGCAAAACTCAATAATATTCTGCAAAGCCAAAAACAGCAACAAAAAAAAAAAAAACAATTTACCTATACAAAACAAACAAACAAACCTAACACTTTGAACAAATATATGAACTTATAAAAAAAATTAAAGTTTAAAAAATCGAAAATGTTGATATATCGTAAAACAAAATAACCAACCAGTGTCTACGAAAGCCGACTCAAAAGGTCTCATCTTTCTCCCCTGAGCGCCAACGATTACGCGGTGATCTCATTTTGACTCACAATCTCCTCAGTGACAATTATCTATTAAATAACCCCTGCAGTAAAATGGGATCTATTCGGGTATCACCAGAAACTGTTTCATTGCCGATTTCGATTAGAATCGGAGGAGGAGCACTTTCTCAATCAGGACACCTGAGCCTTGGAATTAATATTCAAGAGATGTAATAAATGCCCCAACAGCGTAGCAATTCAAGGAGAAAAAGAAAAGAAAAGTCTGGTCTACTGTATCTTCTTTTGCGTAACTTTCTACCACCCTTTTCTTTTTATGACAACTGAAGCATGCTTTTTTTATTTTTTGCAAACTTTATTGAATTGAATTGAATTGAATTGAACTGAATATATAAATAATAAAATTGCGTCAGAAATTTTGTTTTTCACATATAAATTACTATTGTTATTTCCGATGACCTAAAAAAAAAAAAAAAACGCCCACAATTGACTTTTTATTATAGAGTGTAGGATTTTCTAAATTTATTGCTACTTGCAAAATTATGTTAACTAGCGAGATATTGTGGAAATTCCACGGCGCTTTATACATGTCATTATAATTTACGGTTAATAACAATGTTTCTTTTGAAAATAAAGAAAAAATGTCTGTCAGTGTCAATACTATTAAGAAAAAAGTCACCTGGCACAAAAGAAGTGGCTACAGACAGAAGAAGTTGGAAGTCTTTCCCAGTATTCTTGTTTTATTTTTTTAAAAAACTTTATTGAATTGTATTTAAGTTAATAGAATTCAGTCAGTAATTTAATTTTTCACAGATTATTATCATTTCCAGTAACACGAATAATGAAAATAATATTAAATAATAATTATCGGGACCCATGGAAATTCGACGGTTCCTTCTACATCAATCTTCATAATTTACTGTTACTTGCAATATTCCTTTTGAAATGCCCGTTAGAAAGTCAATACTTTTAAGAAAATAATGACCGGTAAAAATAACTGTCATTGTTAAACTTAAAAAAAAAATTTTTTAAGATAAATAAAACGAATATGTTTCTTCTTTATACGACATCTTATGGCGTATCAGTATTAGTGTACAACCAAAAAAGATACGTTGGATTTCGAGTTGTGTTTGATCTTCGTATAGGTCTTTGTTTTCAATTACATCTTCGGTCAGGGAGAGACAGGAACACCACAAAGATAGTCTGGCTGAATGACACAAGCACTTACACACGCAATTCTGCCTCGAGTGAGAGTAATAGGAGGGCGTGGCCTGGGCGAAGGGAGGCGGGGGGGGAGTTCTCGATCAGCTGTTTGTGGACTCCGTCGGTTGGCTGGTCGAACGGGTCGATATGTAGCCAAAGTCTACAGCGTTGATTACTTTAAAGGCTAAGTAAATTGTTTATCTACTTTTATGGGCTTTTTTTTTACCTAGCAGACGACAAAACGGTCCACCAATGCAAATAATGTGCCAAGCCATTGTTTTGGCCACATTAACTACACCCCCTCACACACACTGATACATTATCGAAAGACACAAGTTTCATATTTTCTTCCTATTTCCTATTTGGGTTATGCCTCTATTTATTACTCTCTTGGCATTCCTATCTGTTTCTTTCTTTCTTTTTCTCCTTACCTTCCTTTTTACTCTTGCTCTACTTCTTATCTTTCTAGCTCCATTTTTCTCCCTCTCATTCCTCTTTCCCTCATCTCTCTCCCTCTTCTTTTCAGCTTTTCCCCATTTTCTCTTATCTCTTCTTTTTTCTCTCTTTTATCTTTGCCACTTTCTCGTTTTCTTTCTCTACTAATTTCCCCCTCCCTCCTTCCCCTTTATTTCTTTCTATCTATCACTGTATATACCTTCCCTTATCTCTTTCTCTCATCCTTTCCTTATCTCTAACTTTCTCTTTTTCCCCCTATCTACTCCTTTTGCACTCTTTATTTCTCCCTCTTCTTTCACTTTCTCCTTCCTCCTCTCTCTCCCTTCCTTCTCTCTGGCTCTCTCTCTTTCTCTCTCTCTCTGCCTCTCCCTCTTTCTCTCTGTCTCTCTCTCTATCTGTCTGTCTCTCTCTCACACACACACGCACACACACACACACACACACACACACACACAGAGAAACATATACACACTATTTTGTAGTCCAATAATTATTTACACCTTACAGCACCTATTCGATATTACGCGGGAATCTTTTTACTTTGCATTTTTTTTTCTTTCGCTTTGTTTTATAAAATATGTTTTTGATATATTATTGATCCACAAGGAGCTTTCACACATGTCATATTATTATTATTATTATTATTATTATTATTATTATTATTATTATTATTTACTCAATAGGAGTTCTAACACAGGTAATCATCAGTGTGAGAACTCCTAGTTAATCATTATAATAATATAAAATCAAACATATTTTAAAAAACAAAGCAAAAAAACAAACTAAAGTAATGGTAATGTTGAAGAGCTAAAGCTAGTTATAAATTATTATTGGACTACAAAATTGTGTGTGTGTGTGTGTGTGTGTGTGTGTGTGTGTGTGTGTGTGTGTGTGTGTGTAAGAAGCAGACAGGGGTGGGAGAGAGAGGAGGAGAATGTTATTATTATTATTATTATTATTATTATTATTATTATTATTATTATTATTATTATTATTATTATTCACTAAGTGTTCTCACACCGTTCATCATCAGCGATTATTCACTGATAACAACCGGCGGTGTTCCCTGGAGTCTGGATGACAACAAGTTTGCTCAGATTTCCAGTACTCTTCACCTCATTCGATGATATTTGCAAATGATTTTGCGTTATCGCAACAGCCACTTGCCATTGACTTCTCGCCGACAACGATCATTGGTGGCAACTGAAATTTGGATGTCAATAAGCCTCTCTAAAGTTCAGTCTTCTTCATCTCGTGGAAGTCTGATTAATGCTTTCTCTACTCGTTCTTTCCACCTTCCTTGACCCTTCTCGACTATTTGATGTGACAGCAGTTGTTGCCGACATCATCATCATCATCATCATCATCATCATCATCATCATCATCATCATCATCATCATCATTATTTTGAATACGATTTTGAAAATAAAATTTAATTATCACGATATCGTTTAATTAAATTGTTTACTGAACAAAATTATTATAAAACTATAAATAACTTTTCTTTTTCTTTTATAAAATTGTTGCAAGTAAATGGCTTTTAGAAGTTTAAAAGCCTGAAATTACTTTCTATTCGATAGTTTAATGCTTTCAGATTCCTTTGAAATTTTGAAAGGTCACAAAGTAATGAATTCTTTTTTTTTTCTTTTTTTTTTACAGCTATTAAAATAGCTGAATCGTCTACGAAGGAAGCTAAATGCATTCTTGTAGATTATAGTTGTCTTTATTACATTACCTTCAATAGATAATCGAATAACAGTACATACAATAATAATTCAATGTGTAATCGTGAAATTCACAGACATACGCAGACAAACGAGAAAAGGTGACATAACTGTATTAACATAGAGACGAAAAACTTGAATGGTAAGAAAGAAATACCGACAGCTAGAAGAGAATATACCGAAATCACCAGAAAACGCATCGAAGCACAGAAATTAGGAAGTCATGATTTCTGGAAAATCTACAACAACATATATGGGCAATCAACAATCCCCCCACTATCCAGCAATTATGAGGTTGTTGTGCACGGCAATTAAGAAGGCTAACATGCTTGCCAGTCGGTTTACCTCACTTTCCACATTGGACCCAGAAAACCACTCCCCCCCCTGACTTTCCTTTGCGGACAGATGCCACACTAGATGATCTGAAAATCACCCCTTCTCAGGTGTATAATATCATAAAAACATAGACTCATCGAAAGCATGTGGACCCGATCTCATCCCAGCTGTGCTATTATAAAAATGCTCTGCTGAGGCTGCTCCAGTCCTCTCCAAACTTTACCACAAATGCCTTAACGAATATTGCTTTCTTGTGCTACAAAATTGCTTCTGTGATACCAGTTTCCAAGAATTCTGGCAAAAGAATTGACCTATTAAATTATCGCCTCATTAGCCCTTTCCCGCTTTTCGCCAAAATATTTGAGTCCATAATTAATCAAGCTCTAGTCCATCACCTTACAGATGATAAACTTCTGAGCGACCAACAATATAGATTTAGGCAAACCCGTTCTAAAGCAGATATACTAACTGTAATCTCTGAACGTCTTCCATACACGGGACAAAGCAGGCGAGGGTAGAGTGGTAGCTCTAAATATATCTAAGGCTTTTAACAGGGTTTGGCACGAGGGTCTTCTCAGGAAAATAAGATCATACGGTATCACTGGACGAATACTTAACATAATAAAATCCTTCTTAAATAAGAGAAGAATCCAGGTTGTTCTCGACAGTCGTACATCTAAACAATATGATATCAAAGCGGTGTACCTCAGGGGTTTATCCTTGGACCTTTATTATTCCTAATATTCATAAATGACCTCCCTGATAAAATTGTCTCTGAGATGGGTATATTTGTTGATGACACCATGCTCTATAACAGAAACGAGGGGAAAACAAATGAACATGTATCCAAGGAAATTGCAGAAACACTAGTGAAAGACCTTCAATTTGTAGTGGGATGAAGAAAAATGGATTGTCACGTTCGGTGCTGCTAAGACTAAGCTTGTTTCCTTCAATAATTACAAGAAACCTTCTCAACCATGAATAACTTTGGCTAAAGACACATTACCTGGAAGTACTTCCTTCACACTCCTTGGCTTAACGTTCACAGGGAATATGAATTGGAACAGATACACAGAGAATTGCCAGGGCCGCTGCGAAGAAGGTGGCCTCTCTCTACCGTGCTAGAAAGTTACTTATGCCTGAAAGTAGCCTGTACCTCTACAAGGCCCCCATTCGCCCATGTATGGGGCATTGTTGTCACATTTGGGCTGGTGCATCTGCTACTCGTCTCTCGCTCCTAGACAGGGTTCAAAAGAGAGTCGCCAACCTGATAGGTTCTGAACTGTAATCTAAGCTTCAGCCTCTGTCCCATCGCGAAATCTTGCATCCCTACAAGTATTTTAATGGTGAATGCTCCGACGAACTACAAGTCCTTGTACCCCCTTGACGTAAATACCCCGACAAACCCGACAATCATCAAAATCCCACCCCTATACAGTAGAGAACTTTAGATGTAAGAAGGCCTTCTACTCTAATAGTTTTTCCCCTGAACTGCTAGACTTTGGAATTCCCTTCCGGGTTCCTGTTTTCCCAACTGTACAGATATGCAGAAGTTCAAGTGTAATGTAAGCAGACATCTTGCTGCTCAACTCCCTACATGGTGTACCTGCAACTTATAGCCCCAATAGTAGACCCCCTACATCAAAGTGGCACTGTACCTTATTTGGAGTGAAAATCGAAAAATAAAAAAATTGGTATCTGTCTATTTGAAACTGAAACTATACAATTACTGCCTTGCAATGTTTTCATTTTGATATACTATTCATATACGGCATAATTATGTTCAAACACCCGTTCCCGTTAGGTTGTTGAAGTTAAGCGACGTTGAGCCTGATCAGTACTAAAATGGGTGACCATTTGAGAATACCAGGTGCTGTATGTGCTCTCCGCTTATCTCGGCATTCTTTCCAGTTGTCTTGGACTTTTCCTTTACACTGGACTCAAGCAGTACTGATTCAGTGGGTGGTGCGGTTGAGGATTGAAAATTCTTGCTACACAATTGCACGTGTCGCTATCTTTACAGAGGGTGTCCATTGTCTCTCGAAACTAAAATGTGTCATGGTAATGATGATGATGATGATGATGATGATATAATTTCACACTAATGTACTATCTTTTTCAATGCTCAATTCAAGGAATAAATAATAGTGTAGTATCCGTTCCGTTGTCATGATCTCCTCTCATACACTAACTTCTCTTCTTTTTGACGGGAAGAGGAATTAATGCAGTATCTGTCCTGTGATCGTGCTACCAGCTTCCTACGGATTATCTCCCATTGGGGGAGGGGGAGATATGTTCTGTTATATTAAGACTATCCTCCCATACATTATTTCCTCTATTGGGGAGGTAGTGTAGTATCTGTTTTGTTGTCATATAGCCATCTTCCGAGGCACTGCCTTCTTTTTTGAGGATAGTATATTATCTATTCTGTTATTATGAAATCCACCTTTCAAGCATTATCAAGTCATTTTCAGGAAGAAGGAGGTGTAATATATGTTCGTTCGTTGTCTACACTAGCGCAAACGATCGACCAGAGAAAACATTTTTTGCTTAGTAAATCTGAAATGAAGTCTAAATTATAGAATGTCTATCTATGGAATAGAATACATTTTTATATGACAAATGTTTGTAAATTTATTCTTGATAATTAATCATTCTCGTCGTTCCTTATTTTATTTATCTCTCCGGGTGGTTAGACACAAAACCAAGTGTTAAGAAAAACCAGTGGACTGGGATTAGCGCACTTTGGCCCACAAAAATGCCTGAGCAACCCTGATAGGGATGCTTCACGCAATTAGCAATAAACTAACCACGTTTTAAAGAGAAGGAAA
Source organism: Euprymna scolopes (assembly GCF_053919585.1). Lineage (NCBI taxonomy): Eukaryota > Metazoa > Mollusca > Cephalopoda > Sepiida > Sepiolidae > Euprymna > Euprymna scolopes. The sequence continues at coordinate 138,717,866 of NC_136484.1, forward strand.
ATCCTGTGATAATGGACCTCCTGGCACTGAACAGGGCTGACAGTAAACAATGTCACTGTCGAACTGATTGTCGAGAACGTATCCCTGACGTGTCTAGAATAAATTGGTCCAACTTATTTATAGTGTAAATGAATACTACGAAACAAACATCTTGCTTTCCTCGATAAGCATCCTGCTTTGCTCCATACCGAATCAAATTAAACACCTCCGTAGTAGTTGTGATGTTGAGCACAATCTATCAGTTGTTAAACTTCCCCACGATTGACACATGTGATGAGTCAAAATGTTCCTCCCATGACTGTGCGCCACGCATTTATTTGTTGATACGCTTCACCGTACCTATGGTGATTTCCTATGTGTACGTTAGTCATTAGAATTAGGTCGGAAGGGTGAATCATCCGGTTAGAATCAAAATTCACTTCTAAATAGATGTGTGACAGCAGTTCGTTGAGATTTTCGATCTCCTTTACGTATTAACTGTAGTTCGTTCCTACAAAATGACACATCTATTTGCTTCTATACTATAAACTCAGGCACTATCGATTGGATTTCAAACAAAACTAACATGAATATGACCGTGTCATAAGCTATGTGATGAACCTTAGCTTTACTTTAACCCTCGCTTCTCTTAGTTTGTCGTTTAGTTCTCGTATTCTATGAGCAAATAATTGCTATTTTCAGGGTCGGAAGCTATCCGCCTAACACTTACCGTTGGCTAGATTTTTTTTTTTTTTACACCTTGAAGTAATTTGGTTTGTAGCTCTTTACATCAAGTGGATTCATACCTTGTCAAGCCCCTCCCCACCCCCACCCCCCAAAAAAACGAAATAGTTCACTTAGATCAAGTAAAAAAAAAATTGTGGAAAATAGAAAGAAAAACCTATTTCTCACAGAATTTCATAAAACAGAATTGCAAAAAATAACAACTTCTACGGACGGAATAGGGTCTTCAATTTCTGGTATAATATGGGGTCTGCGTTTGCGCAGAACACTATAACTTAGCAAAAATAACATTTAAAATGCGGATGAATCTCCCTCTCTGTACATACGCATTTGATATATATCTATAATTATTTTTTTTTTTTGAAAAAGAAATCCAGCTGAACGCTCAATTATAAGGAAAATCCGAAAATAAGATCGTATTATTTATGCTTTGTTTTTGTTTTTTTAATAAAAAGTTTAGATAATTCATCGGTACCGTCAGTTTCAAACTCGATAATTAGGAACCGTTTTAGATACACATATAAAGCTCTCTTCAGCCAATAGTCATCTCTTTTATAATCAGAAGTAGAAATATATATATACAGTATGATTTCACGTTTAACTCTCGTTTTGTGACCCCCACCTTATTTATCGGATGCGGCGATTTTATTAAATTTAAAATCCAATTTCAATTAAAAATTTATTTTTTAAGTACTTTTAATATTAAAATCAAAATTGATTTTACAAGATTTTTATTTTCTAACTTTAAAACTTAACAATTTTAACAATGTCAATTAAAAATTAAAATTCCATTTAATTATATCGAAATGCATTTAAAAATTTCAACACTTTCAAGGTTTTGGGGAGGGGGATACTTACCTGGCCTAGGGGATTTTTCTACTATATAAACCTCAAATTGTATTTTTTTCCTTATGGGTTTAAATTGAAATAGATTGCAAATTATATACATACATACATGATGATTGCAACGTCTTGTCAGACGAGTGCCACTCCCTCAGACACAGGACCATTTTAATAGACAAATGCCTGAGGGAGTATCTATACACAGATTATGTTACAGAGTCTTAGCTTTGTAAGACAGCTGTCTCTCTCTCGGTTCAAAATGTTGAGATCCAGCAACAAACAAGAGCAAGATAGTCAGCAACAAGTTAAACTGCAGACCAGCTTAATACGGGTACTGGTCTCCCGCTTTATGGTTTTTTAAATCAGAGATTTGCTTCTCCTAGAAAGGTTGCCTTCACCGCGGTTTACGGGAACCCTCTCAACCCCAACACACACACACACACACACACACACACACACACACGGTGCTAGTTGGCCGTTGACCCCGAAAAGGGGTTCATTCGCCCTTTGGAAGGTCTTGTATTTTAATCCTTCAGGAAGATTAGTCACCCTCCTCACCAAAAAGGTCTGGTGGGGGAACCAGTTTAGTCGCCAGTGACCCGACCATGAGGAAGGTAGTACTGGGTTACATGGTACCAGTAGCATATGACATGACCTGACATTACATACATACATACATACATATATATATATATATACATACATACACACATATATATATATATATAATTAATATATATATATATATATATATATAATTAATATGTATATATATATATAATTAATATATATATATATAATTAATATATATATATATATATATATATATATATATAAGTTCTAATCAAACGGAAGCTCTCAGTTATCTTTTGTAGTCTATATACTGTGTGTGTATTTAGGCAGCATTTTTTTATTTAAACAAGCGTTGTAAAAGACAACAGAGAGCTTCCGTTTGTATTAGACGTTTTTTTTATTTGTTCAATTTTTCTGATGATTCGAAAGAATTAATATAAGTTCCGTGTGTACTTCGAAGCTTACCGCGGTGATGCTTTTATTCTTTCCAAGAAGACATCGTCATGAAGGATGTGTGAATATTATTTGCTACAATATATATACATATATATATATATATATATATATATATATATATATATAATATATATATATATATTATATATATATATATAATATATATATAATATATATATATAGAATATATATATATATATATATATATATATATATATATATATATATGATTCATATAGAATGAGTGAATGAAACTCGAACTTAGGATTCAATTTGAGGTAAGTAAAGACATGTTTCCGACTTAATGGTCGTCAAGTAAAAATCAGAATAACTAAAAATTATTATTATTTTCATATGATGTTGTTTCCCTTCATTTGG
>NC_136484.1:138725838-138743338 GCF_053919585.1 Euprymna scolopes
TTCGGATCAACAGTCATTTTGATCTGAACAAAATCAGTAAATTTCTCGTTTTTGATGATTTATTCGTGTGTTTTATTTGTTCTTTTCGTTTAACCTTTTTTTTAGTTTTTTTACACACCATCTCTGCAAGGCCTTGAAGTTTATGATACAGCGTGTATTTTATCCTCACGGAGTGAGAGAGGGAGTGAGAGAGAGAGAGAGAGAAGGTGTGGAAGAAAGACAAACATATATATAGAAAGAGAAAGAGAGGGAGATCGCATATATATATATATATATATATATATATATATATATATATTATACTAAATGTGAGTTGATCAACGTTTGCTTTTCACTATATACACTAATAACGCAGTATACGTGCTGCAATATACTTTAGTGTTTTTTCTACGCACAGGAGTTACCACTTATCAAGGCGCTGAGGCCAGCCGAACATAAGAGTTAATGGGTGTACCGTAGTCAATGGGATAATATTGTAGTAATCGTTCGTAGTGAAAATTTAGTAAGTTGGAGGGCCGAGAATTTGTTTACGTTGGACTTGAAGACGACCAAATTATAGTCATTTGGAAAGCAGGCAAACGGAAGAGAGTTCCACAAGCGTGCAGTTCTAAGAAAGAAGCTTTGTTCATGGAAGCTACATTTAGGTTAAAGATTGTGTGAAATTATTGATAGTGGTTTCAGATAGTTGTGCGTTTTTCGTGAAAGTTTCGCGAGGGGGGTGACATAGATTGAAGCTCAGACGATCACTTGCCATGAAAATAACGATAAAGCAGAGACAGGCTCGCAACGTCTCTTCTGTGGGAAAGAGGTTGCATAGAAGATGAGAGGGCACCACCCACTAGGCTACGAAGTCTATTTTGAACTCTGTACAAGGCAGGATAAGATTTTTCTAGCAACACCTGCCTAGATGTGGCAACAGTACTCCATCATTGGACGTACCTAACTTTTATATAGGGAGAGAATTGCATCAGCAGTGAGATATCTACTGGAGCAGTAGAAGGATCCCACCATTTTTCCAACGACCTTGGGAACTTATTTGATGCATATGTTCCATTTCAGAAGCTTGTCAAAACATGGAACCTCGCCAAGACGAGAGCCATTTATTTCAATTGATGTCAGATGGGGATCAGAGCGTTGATGATGTAAAGATAGGAGCTTGGTTTTAGATGCACTAAAAGTAACCAGCCACCTCTTTCCCCCCATTGTATCACGTGCTCAAGATCATAGGAGAAAGAATCAGAGAGAATTTGGTCATTTACGGCCTTTGATGTGTTTCATAGATGGTAGTGTCGTCAGCATAGATGTCTACGAATGATCTTAGGATATTATTTGGAAGATCATTGATGTAGATCAGGAAATGAGTTGGGCCGAGGATGGACCCCTGAGGGACTCCAGCATTAATACTAAGAGCTTCTGATTTCTGCTCATCAACCAGTACTCTTATGAACCTATCAGAGAGAAATTATTTAATAATCGAAAATACATTTCCAGCTATACCGTAGCTGGAAACCTTGTGAATTAGACCTTTATGCGATACTCTATTAAAGGCTTTTGATATGTCAAGAGCAATTGTCCTAGAAAAGAAGCCTCCGTCGAGAGATTCGCTAATCCTATGAGATATAACTGTAAGCACATCTGTTGTAGATCTAGAAGAACGGAAATCATATTTCATGTCACTAAGAAGGTTATTATTACTGAGGTGCTTAAGTACTTCTCTGCTTAACACAGATTCCAGCAACTTACTCATGATCACCTGAATTCTTAAATACAGGGCATACTGATGAGATTTTCTAGATTGTTGAGAAGTAATTCTCCTCAAGACAACGCTTAAACAGTTTTGTAAGTATGGGAGCTAGTTCTGATTGAAGCTTTTTGAGCATTATAATTGGAATGCGGTCAGGGCCAGTTGCTTTACTGGAATCAAGGTTTTTGATTGGTTTGGCAACATAACACATATATATTTGTATGTCGCGTGGCGTGTTTTCTGATACAGGCGGAAATATGGGAGGTTGACAGCCTTGGTCGCATAGTGTAGCATTAGCCGCAAAGTTCTTGGCAAAGAGTTTGGCTTTGTCTGATGCTGATTAGATTACATCAGATCCATCGATGATAGTTGGGATAAATCACACGCTTCTGTTCAGCTACTTTGGACTTAACGGACAGAGCATACAACTCTCTCACATTCTTTATTACAGTGGTTGCAGTCCGGAAAGCAGCTTTAGTCTCATTAAATCTATTTCGTTGGAATTAATGAAAAAGGTGATTTCTGTGCATAATGACAGCAGCACATTCTGGAGATAATCACAGCTGGCTGTTAGGCTTTTGCTGGATTTTTTAGCGGGTATGAAGTGGTCTATACCTACAATTAACCATTCCGTCAGGTCTGATACTATAAAGGACACGTTTTTTTTAAACATCGAGCGCAAAGTTAGATCTGATATAAATGTACAGAAGCTATCCCAGTCAGCCATAGTATCGATATACATTAAGATGGAGAGGTACGTATGAGGGCTTATTACATTTCGTTGTTATCTTAACTGATACAACCGAGTGGTCGGAAGATCCCAGTGGTGACAGAACGGAAGATGAACATAGCTCAGGGTAAGTTGTGAGAAAAAGGTCCAGGAGACTTGCATACTGGCTGTCAGTATCGATCACAGTGGGGGGGGTCGTGAACAATCTGAGTGAGGTTATAAGCAATAGAGAGATCGTAACAGAACCTCCACTAATCATCTGTCTTGTTTGGGTGGGTTAACAGACGTGAAAGTTAGCAGACAGGATGTAGTCAATTTTTGCCGATATGCCCTTAAATCCGCTGTTGTAGGGGCAAATATAAACTCTGTGGTGTTAGCAAGTGCAACCCGAAAGCACATATAGGGTAAATTAGGATCTTCTCTGGAGATGTCTCTAGCACATGTAAAGCCATCTTTAATGTAGGCCATGGCGATCCTGGGGAGCAGATTTTGATGTTGACACAACAAATCTGCTTTTATTGTACTAATTTAACGTATTTTATAATTAACTAAACAAATTACTTAGTGTTTGAAAATTTACGAATTTGTTCACAGGCGATCCTCAGTGCTTTGGTCAAAGTGTTTAAAGAATCAAATAATGTAACCTTAGCCGGTGTAATGTAAAACATCCCCCTGTAAAAAAAATAGTATTATTTTATTTGTAAGGGAAGAAAGACTAATTTTAAGACCGTCAAGCCTAAATATCAGCTGACATGATATTGTAAATAAACAGACGAAATTTGATGAACGACATTATCATTATTATTTCTGTTTTTGCGGATTAGTTCGCCGGGCAAATTATTCGTCGTAATATATAATATTAAGTAGAGGATTGATTCTATAATATATGCGCAATTTGCATAAATTAAAATATTATGTTTAAGCGTATCGTACGCCGGGCAACGCCAGGCGTTTTGCTAGTATGTATATATATATATATATATATATATATATATATGTGTGTGTGTGTGTGTGTGTGTGTGTGTGTGTGTGTGTGTGTGTGTGTGTGTGTGCGCGCATTTGTCTATCCGTCTCTATCTTTCTATCGCTGGCCCAATCTCTCTCTCCTTGTCTCTCCCTCTCTCACTCTATGTTGATTCAACCAATCTCTAATATTTTTAACGACCCTATAAGCAGTTAGAGGAAGAATAGCACATTTTTCTGCTTCCTTCATTTTAAATCGGATGAGACAATGATATTTACTATTTGACAATTTGTTTTTCTTAACTATAACTCTGCCTAGTCCTTGTGCTTGGACGAGTGTCTCTGTTTGTATATCCACTGTTCGGGGTATTTCATACTTTTCCATTTTCAATACTGATTCTGGATTGTGTTTGTACTATTTACTTGTATGATTATAGGGTATATGTTTGCATCGTTTCCAGTATATTACCAATCAAATCATGTCTATTTAATATTTCTTTCGGTTCAGATCAATACATTTACTTATGATGTGGTTTACCGTTTCGTCTCCTAGTTGTTGTCTTATGTCGTTATCTGTCATGGATATTATGCTGTTCATTCTGATTGCATTGCTTCGTGTCATTGTCGAAAGAGATTCCGTTTCTTTTCAAATGTCCTTATCATGTCAATGTTTATGTTTTCTAGTGTACGATTTCCTTTGTCAAATTAATGTAGTTGTTTCGTCTCCTATATATATATATATATATATATATATATATATATATATATATATATATATACAGCTTGTTTTAAACAATTTCGTTCCTAATGAATCCCTCGCTAGACGCCTCATCCCCACTATTTTACCTAGCATCTTCTCTACTCTTCTGATGAGAAACATTATCCTTCGAAATGCCTTGGCATAAAGAGTCCCTTATATCCCCCAAATAATTGTTTGTATTCCCTTATTGAATAAATGAACCAATCTATATTAACCAATATATAGTTTTTGTGAATTCATTTACCATTCATTTACCATTCTTATTGTTCACCTATATATTTATATATATATATATATATATTTATATATATATATATATATATATATATATATATATATATATATATATATATATATATATAATCGGCAAGAAGAAGGGATGATGATGTGATCAACATTTTCCTCAGTACTGGCCAATATGTGAATGTTCTCCAGACTAGAACTATTATAAACTTTCTCCAATCTCCATTTCGGGCAAAACTTTTTTAAAAGCAACATCGCCTGATGATGTCCCTAGTTTGCTCTAACTAGTTAACTGAAATATACTCATGAATATCTAACAATACCATAAATGTTTATGTAAAAAATGTAAAAATAATAAAAAGTATACACATCGCTTTACCTTCGTATTGAGCATTCTTATATAAATCTCGTTAAATTCATCGGATGTTTTACCTCTGAATTATATTCAGCTGGAAATATATATATATATATATATATATATATATATATATATATATATATATAGTCATCCGCATACAGTACTGTTTCGCAGCTCATCAGTGCGGCTAGACAGGCAACTGCCTCAGGCCAGGATCGAAACCCGACCGCCCAAATGACAGTCAAAGCTTCTCACCATTACACTATACGGCTGCTGCTGTGTGGGTAATGAATAAACGATGTTTTGACATCGTCCAAATGGCTCCGCTCTGATTTGTTTCCACAAAGAGCGTCCCTTAATATGCTAATGGCAGTTTGTATATAACTTCCCAATATGCTCAACCCAAGATAGGGAGCATTATAGTCATCCACATACAGTACAGTATATATTTACAATACTTTGAGGATATGATATTAGAATCAACAAAACCAACAATATGGCTGCAATATGTGATTGACACATTTATACTCTGGTCTCACCAAACTGCGAATCAAACACTACTGGACTGTGTGAGCCCTATTCGTCTATCTATACGGTTCAAGAGAGAAAATGAATATAATAAGAAATTATCGTTCTAAGATTTGCTGATAAATCGCACTGGTCAAGGGTTTATGTTTTCAGCGGATAGTATCTAAACTTCAACTCCCACTATCCATATCATGTAAAGAAAGAATTGTTTGTCGTCTACATTAAGCAAAACAATATGTAATAACAGCAATACATATCAAAAGATGGACAGTTAAAGAGAATATCTCTGCCGTAACAACTATCCACAGAGCATGACATCAGCTCCAAGAAATCTGGACTAAATACTAAAACTAAATACTAAAAGATACCTACGAAAGTGTGTATATCATATATGAAGAGCTTGTTGGTAAAAAAAAATACAAAGAATATATTCAGTATTCAGAAACGACTTAACTCCCCGGAAGCATCTTGTGCGAGTCAAAACCTATGGGAACAAAATAAATCATGACTAAGAACTGTGTATATAAGATTCCATGTAAATATGAAAAACTATACAAATATGAGACATGTCCATTGAACAGTTGTAATACATGGAGATATTAAAAAGTCAGGTATAGCTGACCACAAATGGAGGGGAAAAAGAAACCATCTGCCTTTATAGGATGGAGTAAAATTATAGACAGAGAAAGAACAGTGACGAGTAAGACGGCTCAAAGAAACAGCATATATACCAGGCGCTGATCATCTACTAAGCGAACCTAGTTTAGAATTTAACATATTATAATAACCATTAATTATATATTAGTGTTGGAATGCTGCATTCGTGCTAAAGTTTACCGCTTTTTTCTTTAATTTCCTAAATAAGGTCCAACTTTAATTTCTTAAAGAGGGTTTATAACTATAATTTTTTTCAAATAAACATTAACAAATACTTTTATGGCCACATACAGTAGTGCTTCATGCTTTCGCAATAATCAGTGTATGAAAGGGATCATTACTACTAGTTGGAAGATTCGAAATCAGTCACAAAGTCACTCTTAACTTTGTAAGCTAGCCTCTTACCTCTTGGTCAGAAGCAATTGACAAAAGGATTGAAGGAAATTACACTCTTATAAATGCCAATTTGCCCGGCATACATAGTAAACAGTCATGAGAGTATTCGATGACTTGAATGTCGAAATCTATAAAGGATATATATATATTAGGATATATATGTATCCTAATACACCCACCCACACACACACACACACACATATATATATATATATATATATATATATATATATATATATATATATATATTGAGCCTTTTAAATCTTGATAAGGTTGCTGTTCAATAAATATATATTTCTATTTCTACACTTTCGAATTTGAAAAGTTTTTTAATTAACCTTTTTTGATGGGGAGGATTTTGCTCCTATTACCACACACACACACACACACACACACACACACACACACACACACACACACACACACATATATATATATATATATATATATATATATATATATATATATATATATATATATATATATATATATAATGCTCCCTATCTTGAGTTGAGCATTTCTTCAAATATTTAAGTATATTTCTTTATAGGACAACATTTATGGAATTATTTTTTGAGATAATGAAAAGTAGTCCGCCTGCAGCATATATAACAGAGTTAACTTACTTTCCCCTCAAAACAACTCAAAATATAGCCATTAAAAGCTAAATCCCGAGCAACAAAAGTGAGTACACCCCTTACGAAAAGTTGTCAATATTAACATACAACATGTAAACTTTCAATATTTTGTGTGGTCACGGGATGTTTTACTGTTTGACGGCATCCAGTGTTGCTAGACAAATAAATACCTAAAGCCGAGATCGAGACTTGGTTGTCTACATGACACACAGCGCTCCTAGCCTCTTGACTATGATAAGAACAAACGAAATCTCAGTGATAAACATTGGCAATTGCCTGAGAGTTTTATTTGTTTACGCAAAGAACAATGCTTCATAAGCTGATGGCATTTGGCGATTTCATTTACCAGAGAGCTCAATTTAAGAAAGAGGAGCATATATTTATAGTTCACATACAAACTTTTTTGCTGTATTACATCTCTTCAGTTTGACTTGACAAGCAATTGCCTCAAGTCGGAATCAACCGGTGCATGATTTAAAAATATGCAAGTCATATTTTGATATCATGTTCTTTTATAGTTTTTGTGGGGGGGGGGGATACCAATTGAATTAATTGAAGAGTTTTCTTTTTTTGATTATCATCAATCAATATCGATTAAAATGAAAACTTTCTTGGATTTATTGGACTTGAAATTCTCATAACGATAATTGAATGCTTTCAAGTTAATCCGTCGACGAATTATACAAGAAATCCAATTCCTTTTCAACGCACTTAATCAGTGTCCATTTTGTTAATCAAATAAAACATTAAAGAGTTAAATATTAAATACCAAATCCCATACAAATAACTACTTAGCGATTCTCTTTGTCATCGTTCCATTATCCTTTTACAGCTCTTATACATTATCACAACTACGAATATATGATATGCCCCCCCTTCGGTCACAACTTTTGCTAGTTTTTGTGATGCGGCTCGAACACATGGTCACGTTTCACGTTTTATTTAGGAGAGCGAAACTGCTTGGAGTCAGTTTAAGCTGCGAGTTGGAATGTTAACACTTAGCGTTTTACTTATCAATTCACTTGTCAATTTTTGCTACCTGACACGAACTTCTATTATTGTACCTAATGGAATAGATTGTTATGTATTTTGTATCTGTGTATACAACAATAGTATATATATATATATATATATATATATATATATATATATATATGTATATATATATATATATATATATATATATATATATATATATATATATATATATATATATATATATATATTGTAAGTGTTGAGTTGGCAAATAAATAGCCGATTTTTACAACTTCTTGTTTATGTATGTAATCCTTTGAAGGAAGAGATAATACATGGGAAGAAAGTATGATGAAAGACGAATATATAAAAACGTAAACATGCGGTCGGATCCCATCAAGATTGAACTCACTACACGAGTTTGTAGTGTAATTCAAATCTTGTCCGTAGCTGAATACTTGATGCCTCGCTATGGCTATCAAGGGTATTTTTTATAGTGACGCCATCACTAGATGGGTTGCTTACTACGGCTTAAGAGAAACCCATCTACTCTCGTGAGAAGGCTAGACCGCGCCAGTTTCCCAGCCTGGTATTTTACCTCGCGGTACATACAGCGCTTCGCCTTCCCAAATGGTCACCAATCTGGTTCGGTATCTGACGAAAACCGATGTGTCAACGTAACTGTGCCGTATTCAAAGGAGAGTGTGATGCCTATGACGTTTGTTTCAATATCATAGAACAGATACTACACCATTCTCCCCCAAAAAAGGAAAGAAGTGGTAATGCTTGGAAGTATGGTATTATGATGAACGAACATATAATACACTGCTCCTTCCAATGGAGAAGGTAATACCTGGAGGGTGATCTCATGATAGCAAAACAGTTACTACTACACTACTCACACCTCCAAATGTAAAAGAAACCGTAATTACTGCAATTATTTCATAATGACTAAAGAAAGACAGTACACTACCTCACTCCAAAAGGAAGTTGGTATCATGGCGAAAGAGCATATATTATACTATCCCTACATAAAGGAGGGTATAATGCACAATAGAATGTTCTCATTATAACAGAACAGGTACTACACTTACCCTCACCCCAAAATAAGCATTCAAATAAAGTTCAATGAGACAAGTTAGTAGAAGTAATAATATAGTTTTAGTTTCAGGTAAACAGATGAAAGGTTTCCATTAGTGGATAGTAATGTTATAGTTTCGGCTTTAGAAGAACAGATGCCAAAACTCTATTAGTAATCGATAGATTCATTCACTAATAATCAAAGAATAAATTTTAGAAAATTTATCCCAATAAATTTCTACTCACTTGGTTTTCACACAAAGGTATTTTTTTCTTAATCAAGGCTTAAACGTTATTGAATGACGTCATAATGGGGATGGCGTTGTCTGGGATGCTAGCTTGGGAGATGTACTGGAACATAAAAGCAGTCTCCTAGGGCTCGTTTCTACAACTGGCTATTATCAGTATAGCAATTTCTCTTAGACTGTTTGATGAGAATAATCAGAATAATTTTAAATAAAAAATACGTCCTAAAATGGAGCACTGTTGCCACATCTGGGCAGGAGCTGCTCAGAGCTTCGTATCGTTGTCTCGGATGATAGCTAGGGAGATGTGCTGGAACATCCAAACTTTCTATTAGAGGTTGTTCATTAGTCTAGTGAAGTATCGCAAATGAAGAGTCCTGACCTTTCGACGGAGATAGAATAGAAAAGGCAATAGTGAGCTGTAGTTAATGTTTTTTTTTTTTTTTACTAGTTTCAGCAAAATGAGCCGCGGTGATTGACAGCATCTTTTGTAGTTCCGGACAGTGTGAAAGGGTCGGAGCAAGTAGCGTCACATATGGCTCTTGTTCAGAATTTAACCTAATTAAAAACAAAAATACAGAAAAGTCTTCATGATTTATGTGCCGGTCACGGAACGAAAGTGTCATATCCCAAAAACCATATAAATTGATCAAGTATATTTTTATTAAGAAAATCATATAATCAAGTATTTTCTTTCTTTTCTTACGAAGAAAATAAAATTTTATGAGGAAGGGAGGGTGGTGTGTTTCACTTTGCCATATTTTATAAATAAAATGATACAACTTAATTCGAACTACCAAAACAGAAATATAGACCAAAATTAGCCTTGTTATGGCTACGAATTACTATTAATCGCTTAAAATCGTAAATAAATTATTTTCTATATATAAAAATCTATTTTATTAATTTATATGATTTTTGATATATTATATTTTCGTTCTGTGAAAGATACGCACGCTATAAATATTTTTGCTGTGGGGACTCACTCATGCACAACTGTATAAATAGACCGAAAGGTAACGACTCTCGCTGCGGCCTGTGTACTTTCGTAGTACATCATCTTGACAGTACGTGCTACGACTGTTGCTCTTTGTATCTTCTGTTTGGTTTCAATACAAATTATCATTTCTAACCCATATCTGTGCCCGTGTTTTCTTTAGTGACCCTGTCGGGCCACAACAATTTTTCTGTATTTTGTTATTAGGTTGAATTTTAAAAAAATAATATCCCATATAACTGGCTTTCCGGCTCGAAAAAAACAGAGTGTGCTACCGTCAGACCAGCGACTATCCTATGTTTAAGCCAACTGGCACAAGAATTGATCTGAATTCGGAAGAATTGGAACTTCGTTTGACTACGTCATTGAGTATCGTTTTGACGAATTAAACAACTGTTGCTGGATCTACGAGAAATAGAGGGTTGCCGGTCAACAGTTGAGCTGTAGGAGCATCGGCTTTGCTCTCTTCTTTCATTACTATATTTCAACAAGTGTTCCTATTTACTTGCTCTCCACGAGGACAAAGTAAGGCGCAGTGCCGGCGTTTAATGTGGGGGAAAAAACAAGATCCCAAAATGGTCACTCTCGATTGAGACAAAAATCAAAATTGACCCAGTCAAGAGAGATCCACTCTAGACAAAACAGATACAACACTTTGATCACAGCTCGAAGGCTCAATAGACAAACAGGATAAAAGTAACCGAAACTCGAAACCTACTGTCAAAGTGTTATCATACATTATTTTTAGGGGAGGTCAGCCTTGAATCATCCAATCATCTGTATCAGAACTGTGAGATATTTATAAGTATTATGATATTTATAAGTATTATGATATAAGTATTATGATATTTATAAGTATTATGATATTTATAAGTATTATGATATAAGTATTATGATATTTATAAGTATTATGATATTTATAAGTATTATGATATAAGCATTATGATATTTATGTATTATGATATAAGTATTATGATATTTGTAAGTATTATGATATTTATAAGTATTATGATATTTATAAGTATTATGATATTTATAAATATTATGTTCGTTTAGTGCCCTATTTCCCATTCATTTCTAGTAGTGCACGCGCTTACATTCCGAATTCTATTCGAATATTCAAGTTGAATATTTTGGTTGCATTTATCAGATTTTCTAGGAGTTTTTGTTTGTTTTTTGCACAGAGCTTTAGATCGTCTACATAAATAAGGTGTTTTTGTGTGTTTGTATATGAATTTGTATGTGTTTTGCACATCCTGAATATATGTTGTTGGGTAGCATGATGGTTATGATAAAAAGCAGCGGTGATAGAGAGTCTTCTTGAAAAATGCCTCTCTGTGTTCATATCTATGTTTATTATTATTATTATTATTATTATTATTATTATTATTATTATTATTATTATTATTATTATTGGCTCACATGGAGCTTTCACACAAGTCAACAAACGATCTGATAGGAAACCTGTGGTGTTCTCTGGAGGCTGGGTGACAACAAGTCTCCCCAGACGTCCAGTTCTCTCTACCTCCTTCGATAGCATTCGCAAATGAATTTGCATCATCGCAACAGCCTCTTATGATTGATTTCTCGCCGTTAACTTCACAGTGTTGTGATGTTTTATACCGTTTTTTTTTCACTCAAGAGCGAGCTTTTACACCAAAGTCAGTGATCGTAGTCAAACAGTCAATTAGATAAAAAGCACTTAGTGTAGGGTGTTTGGTGTGCTAAGCAGAACTGACTTCTGGAGTATGGTGATGTTGTACTTAATCCCCAATGAGTTCAACTGCTTTTCAATATCATCTGGAATTGGGCCAAGCGCACCTATGATTATTGGCACGATGGAAGTTTTCTTATTCCACAACCCAGCTATCTACACCCTCGGTTTCTGATAGTTCAGTAGTTTTTTTTATATTTCTTGTCTACTAGGTTGGTGTCGTTTGGGCAAACCACGTCAATAATTTGGCATTCATTGGTCTTTTTGTTCACAACGAAACAATATCTGGTTTCATGTGAGTCATTTCGCACTGAACCATGAAATCCCAGAGAATCTTAACATCCTCATTTTCCACTATGCCTTCTGGGTGATGTTGGTACTATTTATCCGTCACTTGGGTTACAAGCTTTTGACACAAAATCCAATGCAGATTTGAGAATACTCTTTTTGAACAAGTGTAGAACATGTATTATCGCAACAACCGCCTATTATTGATTTCTCGCTGGCAATGACATTGGTCTTCACTGGAATTTAAGTGGCAATAAGCTTCCCCAAAGTCTACTTTCGCACTCATCCTGTGGAGGTTTGGTTAGTGCTTTCTCTCCTCTGTCTTCCATCCTCCTTGACCCTTCACGACTCTTTGGTATGGTACCAGTTTATGCCGACACATTTAGGGGAGGAGATTAACTCACAATTATAGTTTCAGTTTTCTTGATTTCATGTGGTGTTTATGTTCTTGTTTTACTTCTGTTACAGTTTCTATATGTCCAGTTAATGTTTGTAGCTCATCTCTGCATTCAAGCAATTTCCATAATATTTCAACCTGTTTCATAATTGTTATCCGTTGTATCTTCTCAGCTACACATGTGATTTAAATCTCTGCCATTCTTGTTTCGACGTTTTTCAGAATTGTTTATGTGCTCCTACTATTATTGGTGTTATCTTAATTTCTTCATCTTCCGTATCTCTTTCATCTCTCTGGCCACTTCCCTGTATTTACTCAGCTTGATATTCACCCTGTGTGTTGCTGGAACTGCAAAATATCGCAGGACTTTTCATTCTTGTTAACTATTATGACATCTGATCTTTTTACTTGGATGCGTTTATTCGTTTGTATATCCATATCACATAGAAATTTCTGATTTTCGTTTTCAAGTACTACTGCCGGTTTGTGCTTGTACCATTTGTCTATGTGTAGTGTTTGAGTTGCAGTTGTTTGCATGATTCTTAGTATACTGCCTTCCCCACTTGATCGTATCTATCCTTATATTTTGGGGTGACTAGATTCCTGCATTATGTGGTTTATCGTTTGATTTCTTTGTCTACAGAGTCTATATTTGCTGTTTTCTTGTGTTATATTGATATTTGCTTTGATGTAGTTGGTTCTAATTGCGTTATCTTGTGCGGCTATTAAGGATTAAGTTTTTCTGTTTAGGTATTCTTTTTGTAGTCATGTCCAAGTGTTTTCATCACTCTCATGTTTTGTCACCCTTATGAATCGTCTGTTTCTCTTTATATTTTTCTTTTCTCGTCTTATCTCTTGACTCTATTTTTTCTGTCTAGTTCGTTTTTCAGTGTCTCTTACTACAATGATTATCCTTTCTGTGTTCTGCATTATGTATTTTTCTAATTCTTTTATTCACACAGCCTTCTATTCAAACCAATCCTCTTCCTCCATCATCCTATGGGTGCAGTGCACTGTGCATGATCATAAGTTTTCTTCGTTTCTGGTTAAGATGCCTTGGTTCAACCCATAAATGGGCCGGTGTATCTTACTAGTGATACTTCCAATGTGTGTATACCTTTTATAATGATTCTACTATATATCAGGTTGACAAGAAAGTTTTTGCAGTTTTAAAATTTTGAATTCAAATGAATGTATCTCGGCTCAAACAAAAATTTATTGATCGAAATAAGCACCATCAGAATCAACAAAAACGTGAAACAAGTGTAGTTATGCCTGTAATGTAATAATCATGCGTTCTCATGGAGATGATGACCACCAAACAGTGAGCAAGATCTTCTTTTAATGCAACTCTGGCTTCAGGAAGTATTGTGGAGCTTTGTCGGCGTCTAACCACTGAGTTGAGCGTCGGCAGTTGTCATAAAGAACACACTTTTCATCGCAAGTCACAACACGGACGAGAAACGGGTCATTCTTGTTGAGTAAAAGAAGGGAAGATGACACTTCATATCAGTGTTTCTTTTGGTTGTCGCTCAATTCCTAATGCACACATTTGTCAAGCTTTTTTTGTCCTTCTAATTTCTCAAGTGATTGGAAATTGTCGTATACATTTCGTTTAATTCAGAACTTCAGATATTTGAACAGTTGTGTGTGGACTGGCTTCGACTACGGCTTTTAATTGATCGTTGTCAATATCCGACAGCTGACCTCTACGCTCATCATCTCCAAGACTCTCGTCGCCGCCAAGAAATTCCATGAACCACTATTGAACTAAAACTAATGTTTCTTCTAAAGTCCCCAATACGAATGCGTGTATATATATATATATAGTCTTTGAAGTTTTTAACCTTTAAAACTATCCAATATATATATATATATATATATATATATATATATATATATATATATATATATATATATATATATATATATATAAAGAAATAAAAATTACAATAAGTTTACCAAGGTAATTAAAATGGTAAACTTAAAATATATTATAAATATTAAAGAGTTAATATTTACAAGTAAAGTAAACTCAACCAGATGTAAAAGCTCAATAAAACCGAAGAGGAAATAGAGCTTATAATATGAACAAATGATTAATAAAACATGTTCAAAAAAATCTTGAAAAAGATTTTGCTAATTCCTGCCCTCTGATGAGAACGAGAGTATTTCTTCGAAACTCCGCGGATTAAAGACTATCCACTTATCTTGTGCTTCCTTTTTAAAATTAAATATGTTTTTAACTCTTTTTCAAGATGTTTTTAACATGTTTTATTAATCATTTGTTTATATATATATATATATATATATATATATATATATATATATATATATATATATATATAGCTTAATGCGTAAGAGGAAAAGAGAGATTTCAATTCCACAAGAGGAGACTTATCTGGATAATGCCAAGCTCAACAATTATTGTTGGAGCTTATAAAATAGGACAACAAGAGTATGAAATGAAGTCACAAAACTATATTTTGGTAGATATAGAATGGATCATTTATTGAATAATGGAATACAAGCAAAATTTGGGGGATAGAAGGGACTCTTTATGCCAGGGCATTTCGAAGCCTAATGCTTCTCATCAGAAGAGTAGAGAAGGTGCGAGGTAGCATGGAGAAGATGCGGTGTCTAGCGTAGGGTTCATTAGGGACGAAGAAGATTAAGAGGAATCATAAAATGTTAGGGGAAGCTTTATTGAATTCTAAATAAATAAAGGAGAAGCTTGTTATATATAGTATGATATATGATTGCATATGGTCTTTAACATAGTGTTGAGTTTAAGGGGTGTATGTTTTAGGGTTCAATTTGGGTGTATTGTTGCTTCGTGGTAATTTATTTTAACGATTTGTGGGGTGTCTATTATCTATGGAGTGGTATTTTTGACAGGTGCAACTAAACGGCAAAAGGCGGCTATAAAATCGCTTATAATTGGGGGGTATTCAAGGTTGTAATATTGATTAGGTAATATGCGGCAATATTTTTAAGTTTCTTCTGTTATGATATAGGGAGTATGATTATAAGGGGGCGGTCGGGGATCTGATGGCAATGCCTATGAGTGCGTTTAACTCGATGCAACCGGTTTAAAGATACATATAGTTGGCAAAGTGGAAGAGTAAGGAGACATGTACTACTTATAAAAGTGGTAATAACATCAATAATAGTAGGATAATTATAATAATGAGAATGATAATAATAATAATGATAATTATAATAATAGTAATAATAATAAAGATAAAAATGAAATAAAAGTAAAAATAAAGATAAAAGTAAAGATGAAAATAAAAATAACAATAATATTACCAATAGCTGTGATAAAAGTAATGTTAATGTTAATGGTAATAAAAATGAAAACGAAGATAATGGTAACGGTTATGGTAACAATGACGGGGATAGTAACGGGGATAATAATAATAATAATAATAATAACAGCAATAATAATAATAATAATAATAATAATAATAATAATAGCGGTAAAAACAAGACAATAATAATAATGATAATAATAGTAATAACAATACTACTACTACCTCCACTATCACCACCATTACAACTACTACTAATAATGATAATAATGTTAATAATAATTACTAGGGAATGCTTAAAAGAAAGGGATACAGACAAGTGGGGGGTTAGAATATCAACAAATAGGGTTGAGGAGTGGGGGGAAAGTGGTCCCGTGAAATTAATACAATAGAGTAAAATAAAAGAATATATATATATATACATATATATATATATACATATATACATATATATATATATCCATATATACAACCACAGATGCACAAAGAAAATACACACACGTAAAAAAGATTGTGAGGGTATATTGAAAATAGATGTAGAATTAGCTGGGAAAGCGTAAGAGTTCGGTGAGAAAAAAAACTAGGTATATATTAAAGAAGTCCTTCGCTGGGTAAAATAGTTTCAAGAGTCCACATTAAAACTTTAAATTTCTTGAAACCCGGTTATAAAAGCCATCAAAATTTATGTTTTTATATGGAAACGTGCAAGGCCAGAAAATTGAATACATACTTTCTCCTTTATGAACACGAAGGACAGGTCTATCCATTCGGCGTAGCTACTTATTGTAGTAGTTCTAATATCCAAGAGATGTTGCAAGAAGCATGGTTTACAGCTTTCCGTTAAAATTCCATATTTCTCCATTAAATTTTGCGTTTAATTGATTGGGTGGTCTTGCATAGATGCGCTGGTTTGATGAATTTTTTTTCCTCCTGTTTTGGATGGCAAAAAATGGTATTTGTTCAATCGGAGACTCTTGTGATGGAATTTACTCGAAGCTGGACTGGAGGTGCGTTCAATCCAGCGAGATTATCAGTCGGAAGTGACGACTAGAAAGGAATTTGGAAGGAATTTAGAAATGGTACACGTGTTTCCTTGTGGGGAATTGGGATCGCACTTGGCTGGTAGTCGGAAGGGGTAGAAGAGGGATGGGGATGTGTCTGTATGGGTGGCGGGGATGGGTTGGGCTGAACCGGGGGGAGCTTATCTGATGTTATATTTTCGGTACATTTAAATATTTTAATGTAAATACTACTGGGTGGAAGGGCTTAGTGTTAATCTAATATTGGAGTCCAAATGTGCCGATTTTTAAATTATTTCTTATTGGGGGGAGACTTGCTAGTGGGGGTTAGGAGTGGTGGTTACATGGTTCTAAATTTAGGTTTTAAGTCTTTGGCCTTGGGAGGGGGTTTCTAAGCTATTTTTTCATTAGGCTTAGGTTTTAAATTGGTTAGGTTATTTCTGGTTGCATCGTG
>NC_136484.1:138748338-138750838 GCF_053919585.1 Euprymna scolopes
TTTTTTGCTGACTTTTTATATCGCAGCCAAAGTCCAACACATTCCGTTCCTGAATACGTATTTGTTGAACTAATAAAATTTGCCGTTACATCCATTGAATTTAGCTTTAATGATGTAATGTACAGGCAAATTGATGGTGTGTCGATGGGCTCCGTGTAAGGACCTATATTGGCCAACATTTTTGTAGGATTCCATGAGGAAAAATTAATGCCCGGACCCATAAAACCATTGGTCTATTTTAGATACGTAGACGACACGTTTTGCCTATTTGATAGTAATTCGGAAGCAAACGAATTTTCTCATTACTAAACAGTATGCATCTGGTGTTAAAGTATACGTATGAAAGTGAAGATAATTCCGCCCTGGCGTTTCTCGATGTTTTGGTAACGAAAACTCCATCTAGTTACCTTACATCGATTTATCGCAAACCAACATTCACTGGGCTGTATTCACGCTGGGATTCATTCTGCCCTAACAAGCTCAAATATAATTTAATTTGGACATTAACACATCGTGCCCTAATGATCTGCTCGCCAGAAAAATTGGATGAGTAATTAAATACAATTACAGATGCTTTGTCCAATAATGGGTATTCTTTAGATGTAATTGAAACCACCATTAAAAGGAAAAGAGCAGTTTTTTTTACGAACAAAACCCAATATGGTGGATAAATGTCCGGTTTATATTCGATTGCCGTGGTTGGGGAAAGTAAGTGAAATATTCACCAAACAAATTAGTTCAACTGTTGAAGGATGTTATTTTGCTTCAAATTAATGGCTTCCAATAAAAAAGATGTTCTACCCTCTCATCATATGAGTAATGTCACTATTCATTTAAATGTGGTTGCGGTGCCGATTACGTAGGTCGAACGTCTTTAAAATTGGTAAGTCGCATACAACAACATGTATCGAGCAAAATCAGGAATGAATCATTCCTACCTACCGACGCTGTAAACAACACATATGGATCCGCTATAACGGAACACTTTATTAAATACCGGGATTGTGCAACGAACTTCAGCATCGACTCTTTCTCCGTATTGAGTCGAGCTCACTCCGTATGTCATCTAAAAGTTTTGGAGACTGTTCACGTTCGCCTTATGAAGCCTTCCCTTTGTAAGCAAAATGACTTCTTGTTGGGTTTGAACGTGATCAGCCTCTAAAATTCATCCCCATACGATAGCTTTTGCTCCCGCCTCTTTTTTAAGATCTTATCATTAAGGAAAACAAATTACTAAAAAATAAATCCCTCGATTCCAATTTTGATGAGTGAGGGCGAAACATGTCAATTGACTCGTTTTGATTTTCTTTTTTTTTCTATTTCCCCACTTTTATTTTTTTAGTCGCTATCCATTTTCCTTTTCTCCTTGGTCTTTTTTTTTTTAATATATATATATATATATATATATATATATATATATATATACTTTTCTATCTCTGTCTTTCTCTTTTTATCTATCTATCTATCCATCTATCGATCTACCTACCTACATACCTACCTATCTCTCTCTCTCTCTCTCTCTCTCTCTCTCTCTCTCTCTCTCTCTCTCTCTCTCTCTCTCTCTCTCTCTCTCTCTCTATCTATCTATCTATCTATCTATCTAAATTCCACATTTCACGAATTCTTCACTAGGTTGTATTCTTCTGTATCGTCTTTGCTAAAGTCAGACCCAACTCCATACCTAAATTCCCATACCCAATCCTGCAACCGCAATCATTCTTCTACCCCACTCACCTCTTTCACAGTTACACTCGTCGGCGACGACGTCTTTTGCTCACTCGTGTCACATGACAGATATTAGTAATCCTCATACGATTTTACTTTCACTTTCACTTTAGATATCAGTTATAATAGAACACAATTTAAGCTGGCTTCTACATAACTACGCCAAAGCGTCTATAGATCATGTTATTAAAACATACTTTAAAGAAAAACAAACATTAGAAAGCACATGCATAGTTTTTATTTCACTTTGTTTCGTCTTTTTTTGTTGTTTTTTTTTATTTAAAACTATTCACTCATTTTTACCAATTTTTAACAAAAAATAGAATTCTGAAAATTAAATTTAATTATTATGTTAAAATTTACTGAAACAAATCGTAATAAAGCTGGAATTAATTTGTATTAAGTTAATTATATTTTGATTTATTGTATGTAAATATCTTTTAAAACTTTAAATCTTTTGATACACGAGGATTTGCCAATTATTTTATTTCTAGAAGCAGTAACTTCCTATTCGACAGTTTTAATGACTTCAGATTCCTTTAAAATTTCGCATAATCACGGAATAGATCACTCTATCTTTTCAACTATTAACAAAAGATTCAAATGACTTACTTTGTTTACGAATTATCGATATGCATTATGGCAAATTTCACAATCAAACTATTGCTTAAAAATAGGATTTTTTCCATTCGCTTTAGTACTTTACACTATAGCAATTTTAATTTTTTAATAAATATTCCATTAATATTAAATTAATAATAATAATAATAATAAT
>NC_136484.1:138758338-138805838 GCF_053919585.1 Euprymna scolopes
TGCATTTCCACTAAGATTCAAATAAAATAATAGGTTCATTATATTCCATGATAATTATTTGATAAATACTGAAAATTCCATTAAAATTGGTTAATTTCCTAATTTTTCGTGAATTTTTACGTAAAGGGAGGGGGGGTCAAAATGTTTATACATTTTGAGCATAAGCTATTCATTTTACATATATCTAGTAAAACACTAGACTGAAAATGCTGAGGTCTTGGTGTGGATTTCTGGCCATACTATCCGCTTTATTTGTTGAGAATTTATTATTTGATTAATTATTAATTAATACAATGTTTTCATTTCTAAAAGAGATTAGGGTATTTAGATATCGAAATGACACACATTCTGCAATGTATTTATTACGTTTACAAAAATTGTGATTAAAAGACAGATAGACACAAACGCACAGAGAATATGCCCCTTTTGTTATGAGTTACTTGTCCCCCAGATTAAGTGTCGTTGTCCTACAGAGCGCGTATTAGCGCGTGGGAAAATATCAGCAGCAGCTATAGGATAGCTGGTTTGCGTTGATATTAGCAGCAGTAGCCGAAAAAAACAACATATGCAAATTATATTATAAGTCGATTGTCTCGCAGATTAATTGTCGTGGTCTTATACGTCCTGAACTCTTATATAAAAAAGAGGGGTCATTTTTATATTTCCCAGCCAAAAGTGGGAAGATTGTAAAAGTTCCCGTATGTATCATCTTTCCTTTACCACTGTCACTATCAATCTATTTGTATACTTCTTGTTTTTTTTTTTTTGGGGGGGGGCTGTCAATTGCTTGCGATAAGCCATATTAAAACTGTACGATATTTCCAAGATCAAGCAGATTGGTGGAAAGATTCAAAGATGTGTGTTAAAATGGTGATGAAGAAAGTGAACGAGATTCAAACTGAAAGCGAAGAATTTCAAAAATTCCTGACAATCTATAGGATTACCCCAAACACGAAATCCAATGTGGGAATGAATCCAGCTGGATTACTGTTTGCGACAGAGATTCGCTCGATAATAGAAAAAAGTAATCACGCCAGATGAGAATTAATCACCGCTTGAAAAAAAGCCTCAAAGCCAGCTGATAATATTAACATTTTGAATTAGCACTCAGTTAAGAAAACCCAGTTAGAAAGCATTCTCAAAAAATAGGAGACAAGTGATAATATATACAATTAAACATCCAAAACGGGAGATCGAAAGATACGTCAACCAAATTTTTAACAAATGGTTTACACCAAAAGTGAATGAAAAGTATAACTGTTAATGTTCGATGTAACTAAACTTTCCGCAATTTCTAAAATACGTTCATGCAAACACAAACGGATACCAACGGAACCAACGATACTTGATTCTAAGAAACAAGTGAAGCATGCAGGTGGGTGCACAGTCAACGAGGCATAAAAAATGACTAAGTTCAGCATTTGCTCCCCCCCCCATTTAGCCCCAAAAGTCTCCAGGGGACGTTAAATCCTGGTGAAAATGAACAAACAGGGCAGTTTTAGGCCTTAATATATGTAAATTACTAAGTTCTAAGTTCTGAACTATGCAAAAAAGAAATGACTAATTCCATGATTTACCCCAAAAGTCCCCAGGGCCTTAACATATTTAAATTTAAGTTCAGCACCATGCAAAACTGCTAAATATACATACACAGAAAATTTTGGACAAATATAGTAAAATAGTACCAAAAATGGAGCGTTTTTATTAGCTCTAAAAGAGTCTCTGGGGCACACCCAAGAGTTATCGCGAAGTATAGAGAAGCAAAATTATATAGAAATCTGATAGTTACAACTTTTCAGAAAGTTTTATAAAAATCCAAGGCATCAAAGTGTAAATTTTCGCTATTTTAACCCGAAAGGAACCCCATATCATGTTTAATGTTTGTGCAAAATTTCAAAAACTTCCAAGGTGTAGTTATTGAGAAAAGTACGGACAGACGAACGGACGAACGGACAAGGTTGAATTTACAGTCCACCCTTTTCTTTAGTCGGGGGGGGGGACCAATAAATGCAATGTTTAAAGTGGAAATGTTATGTATGGCTCGAACACATGACTACGATTCACGTATACTGAAGGAGAATAACATGGTTGGAGTAAGTAGAAGACGCGAATTCGAATGCGAACATTTACTCGTCTACTTGTCAATTCAGTTTCCAGTTGTTATTATTATCGTACCTAACGGAATAAATCGATTCTATATATTCTATATATTATATCCGTATCCGTATCGACGATACACGTGTAAGCAGCTGATTCGACAAAGATGAATAATAAAAAATGGATCCATATTAATAATAAAAAAAAAGTTCCGAAACGGAATACGTATTATTTGAAAGAAACAATTGAAAATGCTTTTTATTGCAAAAAATGGCTCATCATAATCAAATATGCAGGGCGCTACTGGAAAAAGGTCTGACACTTGATAATAAGAAAACAAAATAGGCAATAAAGACAAAAAAAATGCACATGCAGAAACCGGACATTTTATTTATGAGCAGCTAGAGTTGCATGCTACATTATTTTTCTGTGTAACAGATGCCAGTGGAGAAGACCATCTCAAGATGAGCTCGAAATGAATCAGACTCATTGGTGACCATGTATTTGTTTATAGTTATTAACTCCTCTACAATTGCAGTCTTCAGAGAGTTGACCGTGTTGTGGGTGTGCTTGTTGGTCTTGGCCTCGAGAACGCTTCAGAAGAAATATTCAAAGGGGTCGTAGTTGGGTGAAGATGGCAGCCATAGACCTGCGGTAAGGAATATTACTGAATAGCTACTCATGAGTCATTATATTAATCTTTAATTAGTGGTCCCATGTATATGTCAGGCACGGGACTTATTAACTGATATGTTACTGCGTATTTAATGATTTCTAGAAACTTTTATTTCGGAAATCTAGTTCCGTATTTTATCTATTTACGACTTTAACCGACCCACGCACGGACCGATAGCATTGATTTTGATACAGAAGCCGACAAATATGGTTATTTTAAATATTCATTTATCAGTGCATGTTTCCGTATCTCTCTCTCTCTTTTCTCTCTCTCTCTCTCTCTCTCTCTCTCTCTCTCTATATATATATATATATATATATATATATATATATATTCTCTTTCTGTATGTGTCTCTCTTTTTTTTCTCTCTCTCTCCCTCTCTCTCTCTCTCTATCTATTCCTATCTATATACATGTCTTTCCTTCTTTCCAATACGCCTCTCAGTAAAAAGTCTTATCTTCTTGTTTATATTTAGAGTAAACATGGTGGTTATGCTTTTTAAAGTTACATATATTATTTACCTTCCCCATTTGTTGACGTCCTACGTTTTTTTTAATTCTTTATAACCGAAATTTATACGAAATTTATCTACGAAAAACATGGGTATCTTTTGCTAGTCTTTCTCAGTGATTTTCATGTCAGGTGGTCTACTGAACTACAATTTCTGGTTTTCCGCTGTAAAACCTTCGGGTTAGTAAGTACTCGTCCATCTACAACCACTGGAAAAATGTTTCCATTTTTTTTCTCACCCTGTATTTAGTTGACAATGATAATTATTTTTGTGGAAGAAGTAGAAGTCAGTTTTTCTTAATAGTTTCCTTTTAGCAGACACTGGTTATTTCAGAATGAATTCTTAAGATAAATAAAATCTAAAAATTGATAGAGAGAGCACTGTGGAATTTCCATGGGATCATGCTCGTCAATAAATTATAACTAATATAAACACTTTAAATATAGTTGTTATATATATCACAATTTTATATCTTACGGTTGACAAATCATGATGACCTTTGTATCAAAATGAAACTTTTGAGGAATGTTTTATTAAGGTGCTACCATTTATCAAGGACCAAGATCCACTCGAGGATAACGGTTAAATAGGTGTTAGGTGGACGGCGAGGCAACACCGTGATGATTGGTAATGAGAGTGTAGTGGTGATTTGCCAGAATTTAATTACAAGAGCGGATCAACAAGAATTTGTTTACATTGGACTTGAAAATGATTACGTTGTTGTCAGCTGGGAAGCAGTCCCGCGATATTGCGTTCCACAGAAGAGCAGTTCTAGAAAAGAAACTTTGTTCATGGAAGTTTCGTTTAATTTTCGGTTAAGAGAAAGAAAAGGGTAAATCAATGACAGTGGTTGTTGCTAGACGAGTTTTTTCTGCGAATGTTTTACAAGATGAGGAGCATAGATTAGCTCTAACCCGAACATCTGCCATGAACATAACGAAAGCAACGTCTCTTCTGTAATGTAGGGTAGTGGGGACGAGAAAAAGGCATTGCTCACCAGATTTCGGAATCGGTTTTGAATTCTATAAAATCAGGAAAGGGTGATCTTACCAGCACCAAAACGATATCGATTTTAGAAGTTGTACTTTCCAATATCGATAGAATTAGATCATTTTTTAAATTTTTTCCAATTTAATTATTTCTAAATTTGGATCATATTCTGATTCTTTGTCAGGAGAAATATTTGAATTGTCATTAATTTCGTATGAATCAGCCGAATGGCTTAATTCTGTCAAATACATAAAAGGGGGGGGGGCTTCCGTAAATAAAACTGGTTATATGGAATCGAGTGGATTCGAACTCGGTATACCTAGGTCAATAGTCCGCGTCTTTATCCACTTCACCACAGCCCCATCCCATTTATAGAAAATAAACAAGTTACTAATTTGTTGTTTCGATTGTTTTATTTTATGACATATTAACTATTTTCGAGTCGAGTTTATACTTCAAGTTCAGTATATCTTCAAATATTTATGCATAGTGTTTGGCTTAATTGTTTTGTTTTACGGCATATCAAACCTTTTCAGATCATTGAATGCCAAATTTAATAATTTTGGTAAAAAAAATAATACACTTTAAGTTCGGTGTATCTTTAAATATTTATTCGTAGTGTTTGGTTTGGTTGTTTGATTTTGTTGTTTTATATTCGTTTTTTGCCTTTTGGCGTTGAAGAACATGATTGAGTTTTGAAAAGTGAAAAGAAAAAAAGCGGTAACTTCAATGCTTGGTGTATTTTATGTCAGGAAGTCGACATTTTCAGACAGCATGATATTGTAGCAACAGCTGAAAAAAAACTTTAAACTGAACGGTTAAATTAATAATACTTTGATTTTTTTTTTCAAAAGAATAAAACATATTTTTAAATACTAAAGTTACGATTTATCAAAAATTTTAATTTGTTGTTGAAATTGTTGTCACTGTTGTTGTTAGGTTGCTCTTGTTGTTGTTGTTGTTGTTGTTTTGGTTGTTGTTTTTCTTGATTTTGTTGCTGCTGTTGTTGCTGTTGATTTTTTGTTGCTATTGTTGTTGTTACTGTTGTTTTTGTTATTGCTGTTGTTACTGTTGTTATTGTGGCTGCTGTTATTGTTGTTGAATTTGTTATGATTGCATTTGTGGCTGTTGTTTTGCCTTTGTAGCTGCTGTTGTGACTGCTGTTGTTGTTCTATGGTTATTGCTGTTGTTGTAGCTGCTGCTGTTGCTGTTGTGGTAACGGCTATTGTTGTTGTTCTTACTTTCGTTATTGTTGTTGTTGTTGTTGTTGTTGTTGTTGTTGTTGTTGTTGTTACTGTTGTTATTGTTGCTGGTTTTGTTGTTATGTGAGTCAGACATCTGCATAGAGCTCGCGAAAATCGTGCCTTAGGTTTGTCTAGTCTGCATAAAGTCCTCCTTATTAGTCGTAGTTATTCGTCAATCTGTATGATTGCAAGGTCTTACCCTAGACATTGAGAACAGCAAAACTGAACGGTTACATATCAAGTCAGGGAAGGTTTAACTCAGAAAATACAAATGAATGGTGCAAAAGCAACGTTGCCACTCTACCGCCATTAATTTGTGAACCCTAACTCTGACATTTTTTTTATATATTTTTGGCTTGCCGCATGCAGAGAAACAAGAGACCAGAG
Organism: Euprymna scolopes; assembly: GCF_053919585.1. Lineage (NCBI taxonomy): Eukaryota > Metazoa > Mollusca > Cephalopoda > Sepiida > Sepiolidae > Euprymna > Euprymna scolopes. The sequence continues at coordinate 138,764,244 of NC_136484.1, forward strand.
CGTTGCCGATGCATTTGTTTAATTTTCATCAAAGCCCCGTCAACTGGTTTTGACCCGAAATCCGCTTGCTGCTTGATCTCTTCCCCATGGGTGGCCCTGCTAGGAGCAGAAGTCCCAGACATCATGGCTCTGACACTACCTTATTGTGCTATCACACTCTAACACGATGAGCAAGGGTTGGACTTTAGGGAAATGAAAATAAATGATTTGTTTGATGTGTGGTCTAAAAAGTTTATTTTTGAAATATTTAAACATTAAACAATAATACGAGTCTATAAAGTATAACATTTTGTAAAATATAAGAAACATATTCTCTTAAGAAAACATACTTTGATGATGATGATGATGATGATGATGATGATGATGATGATGATGATGATGATGATGATGATGATGATGATGATGATGATGAAAAAGATACGACGAATTAGTGTTCTGAAATGTATGCTTGGAATGTAATAGTTTATTCACATTCCAAAAAATTTCTTTCTAGAAAACAATTCGAAGCACAATTGTTTGGTTCAAGTATACATAAAAAACTGAATCAAATTTTTGCTATTCGATTACCATAGGAATGTTTTATTAAGGTGCTACCATTTATCAAGGACCAAGATCCACTCGAGGATAACGGTTAAATAGGTGTTAGGTGGACGGCGAGGCAACACCGTGATGATTGGTAATGAGAGTGTAGTGGTGATTTGCCAGAATTTAATTACAAGAGCGGATCAACAAGAATTTGTTTACATTGGACTTGAAAATGATTACGTTGTTGTCAGCTGGGAAGCAGTCCCGCGATATTGCGTTCCACAGAAGAGCAGTTCTAGAAAAGAAACTTTGTTCATGGAAGTTTCGTTTAATTTTCGGTTAAGAGAAAGAAAAGGGTAAATCAATGACAGTGGTTGTTGCTAGACGAGTTTTTTCTGCGAATGTTTTACAAGATGAGGAGCATAGATTAGCTCTAACCCGAACATCTGCCATGAACATAACGAAAGCAACGTCTCTTCTGTAATGTAGGGTAGTGGGGACGAGAAAAAGGCATTGCTCACCAGATTTCGGAATCGGTTTTGAATTCTATAAAATCAGGAAAGGGTGATCTTACCAGCACCAAAACGATATCGATTTTAGAAGTTGTACTTTCCAATATCGATAGAATTAGATCATTTTTTAAATTTTTTCCAATTTAATTATTTCTAAATTTGGATCATATTCTGATTCTTTGTCAGGAGAAATATTTGAATTGTCATTAATTTCGTATGAATCAGCCGAATGGCTTAATTCTGTCAAATACATAAAAGGGGGGGGGATTCCGTAAATAAAACTGGTTATATGGAATCGAGTGGATTCGAACTCGGTATACCTAGGTCAATAGTCCGCGTCTTTATCCACTTCACCACAGCCCCATCCCATTTATAGAAAATAAACAAGTTACTAATTTGTTGTTTCGATTGTTTTATTTTATGACATATTAACTATTTTCGAGTCGAGTTTATACTTCAAGTTCAGTATATCTTCAAATATTTATGCATAGTGTTTGGCTTAATTGTTTTGTTTTACGGCATATCAAACCTTTTCAGATCATTGAATGCCAAATTTAATAATTTTGGTAAAAAAAATAATACACTTTAAGTTCGGTGTATCTTTAAATATTTATTCGTAGTGTTTGGTTTGGTTGTTTGATTTTGTTGTTTTATATTCGTTTTTTGCCTTTTGGCGTTGAAGAACATGATTGAGTTTTGAAAAGTGAAAAGAAAAAAAGCGGTAACTTCAATGCTTGGTGTATTTTATGTCAGGAAGTCGACATTTTCAGACAGCATGATATTGTAGCAACAGCTGAAAAAAAACTTTAAACTGAACGGTTAAATTAATAATACTTTGATTTTTTTTTTCAAAAGAATAAAACATATTTTTAAATACTAAAGTTATGATTTATCAAAAATTTTAATTTGTTGTTGAAATTGTTGTCACTGTTGTTGTTAGGTTGCTCTTGTTGTTGTTGTTGTTGTTGTTTTGGTTGTTGTTTTTCTTGATTTTGTTGCTGCTGTTGTTGCTGTTGATTTTTTGTTGCTATTGTTGTTGTTACTGTTGTTTTTGTTATTGCTGTTGTTACTGTTGTTATTGTGGCTGCTGTTATTGTTGTTGAATTTGTTATGATTGCATTTGTGGCTGTTGTTTTGCCTTTGTAGCTGCTGTTGTGACTGCTGTTGTTGTTCTATGGTTATTGCTGTTGTTGTAGCTGCTGCTGTTGCTGTTGTGGTAACGGCTATTGTTGTTGTTCTTACTTTCGTTATTGTTGTTGTTGTTGTTGTTGTTGTTGTTGTTGTTGTTGCTACTGTTGTTATTGTTGCTGGTTTTGTTGTTATGTGAGTCAGACATCTGCATAGAGCTCGCGAAAATCGTGCCTTAGGTTTGTCTAGTCTGCATAAAGTCCTCCTTATTAGTCGTAGTTATTCGTCAATCTGTATGATTGCAAGGTCTTACCCTAGACATTGAGAACAGCAAAACTGAACGGTTACATATCAAGTCAGGGAAGGTTTAACTCAGAAAATACAAATGAATGGTGCAAAAGCAACGTTGCCACTCTACCGCCATTAATTTGTGAACCCTAACTCTGACATTTTTTTTATATATTTTTGGCTTGCCGCATGCAGAGAAACAAGAGACCAGAGCGTTGCCGATGCATTTGTTTAATTTTCATCAAAGCCCCGTCAACTGGTTTTGACCCGAAATCCGCTTGCTGCTTGATCTCTTCCCCATGGGTGGCCCTGCTAGGAGCAGAAGTCCCAGACATCATGGCTCTGACACTACCTTATTGTGCTATCACACTCTAACACGATGAGCAAGGGTTGGACTTTAGGGAAATGAAAATAAATGATTTGTTTGATGTGTGGTCTAAAAAGTTTATTTTTGAAATATTTAAACATTAAACAATAATACGAGTCTATAAAGTATAACATTTTGTAAAATATAAGAAACATATTCTCTTAAGAAAACATACTTTGATGATGATGATGATGATGATGATGATGATGATGATGATGATGAAAAAGATACGACGAATTAGTGTTCTGAAATGTATGCTTGGAATGTAATAGTTTATTCACATTCCAAAAAATTTCTTTCTAGAAAACAATTCGAAGCACAATTGTTTGGTTCAAGTATACATAAAAAACTGAATCAAATTTTTGCTATTCGATTACCATGTATATCAAATTTCGAGTCTGTAGACTAAAAATTGACAGAGTTATTGCGTAAGGAAATGTACACAGACAGACAGACAGACACGCACACACACACACACACGTTCACTTTTATAGATATATAGACTAGCATGTGTGCCCGGCGTTGCCTGGGGTTTTTGAGCAAAAAAAAAAAAAAGAAAAAACAACAAAAAAAAACGGTTAATTCTTTTTAACTTTGACCCCTATTATGACCCCTTAACATTTATTGTTTTGGGCTCAAATCAAGTTATTAAGTTAGATACATGTCCAAAGAAACCTATATCTAAAATTTCAAGTGTTTCAACCCAACATTGTCGGAAGAGTTTGGTAGTGTACTCAAAGGTGAAATCATTGAATTTTGACCCCTTAACAGCCAAATTTCTGTCCGAAAACCAATTCCATCGAGTTTGGCAAAACTCAGTACCCTGTATATCAAATTTCGAGTCTGTAGACTAAAAATTGGCAAAGTTATTGCGAAGGAAAATGTACACAGACACACACACACACACAGACACGTTCACTTATATATATATATATATATATATATATATATATATATATATATATATATATATATATTATATATAGTACCACGCATTAGTATTAGATACATGTTATTTTTTATTTTATGTTCGCCTTTTTTCCTGATAAGTAATATCTTGTAAAGTTGTTTTAGTTGCATCGTAAGGAAAAATTAAAAAACTGATGGTTGAATCTATTTTTATATCAAAGTTGAAAATTACGCATGAAAAAGTGTTGATACATCACTTTAGTGTTTTTGTTGTGTAGCCTCTTTTTTGTTTCACTGCTTCTAATCGTTTCCTATAGGTTTTCCTTGCATAATTCCTTTAGTTCCTTAACATTTTGTGGATTTCGCTTATGAAGTTTTACCTTCAAAGAATTCCACAAATTCAGGAGACTGACTTAGCCAATTGAGAGTATTGATACTATCATTTTTAAACTATTCTTTTGTGAGTTTTGCAGTGTATTTGGGGTCATTGTTGTGTTGAAGCACGAAATTCCGACTATGTCCTAAAGAAGTTGTAGATTTCTAAAGGTTCTTCGCTATTCATTCTACTATGGATAGCATGTTACTCATCAATGCCCTTGGAAGGAAAACCTCCTGTATCATAATGGAACCATCCCCAAACTTAACTGTGGAGATGGTATTGTGCTTGTTGAAGGCAGTGCCGTTTTTTCGATAAACACTTGTCGCTGTGTTCCTTCTGAATTTTGTTTCATTTGACCAGATTACCTTTTCCCCAAAACTGTATATCTTTCTTTTCATAAGTTTCGACAAAGATTCATTGGTTTTTGTAATGTTTGATTTTCAGCAAATACACTTTTCTTTGTGATTTTGAATGAAAGTCTTTAATGCTATCTTTACATTAATTTCAGTACCCTCAAGATCAGTTTTAATTTCGAAACTAGTAATTAGGATTCTTTTTCTTTTTTTTTTACATTTCGGCTGATCCACCTTGAAGTAGCTTCATTTATTTTTCTCAGTTTTCCACTTCATGGAAGTTTTGCTATACTGTCGTCATAATTCTTATACTTTCTGATGCTATTTCCTTACTGTACTTAATGCTAGATTAATTATTTGCTAATTCTTTGGTAACCTTGTCCTCCTTTGCGGTGTTCAATGATTCTATCTCGCATATCTCAGGATAATTCTTTAGTTTTTGTACATCAAAGAGTCAAATGATTAGTAACATTATTTTGTGAACAATTGTGCGTTTCTATAATTGGTTAAAGATAACCTTTTAATATTATAAAAAAAAATGAACATTTAAAAGTTTATTAAATACAAAGTTGCGATTAAAAATGTGAAAAAAAGTGTCATGCATCCAATACTTTTGCTTGGGGTAATTTTGAACTTTGATAAAAAAAAAATTGATTCAAATATGAGTTTTTAATTTTTCTTTAACATATAACTAAAAGAACTTTACGATATATATATATATATATATATATATATATATATATATATATATATATATATATATTTCATTTACTCACATAAATTAATATACGAAAGTATAAATTTATGCGTAAACTTTAAGTATTTACTTCAACAGTGCTCAATACGTACGTAGAGCTAGTTAGTAAGTTATAAAATATATATGGCGTTTCATACACCCTAAGATTCTTAGTGGATGAAACGCGAAATATTCAGTGTAGCTTAATCGCCATTTATATTTTATAACTTACTAATATATATATATATATATATATATATATATATATATATATATATATATACAAATTTTGCTATACAGGCATGACCATGTTTAGATCTATAGTATAAATAAAATAAACTTTACCTTAGTATAACAGGAAAAATGATGGACTACTACTAATAACAACAACAATAAATAATTAAATAAATACATAACAAAATTAAAAAATACTTTAGTATAAAATAAAATGTGAATAAACATCCTAATTAAAATTAGGTCATCACAAAGAAAAGAAAAACATCCTCGCTAAAACAACAAAGAAATAAGTGCGTGCGCTGATTGACTACAATAAATTAGTAATAAAAACTAAGAATTTGATTGTCTGACTAGCGAACCCAGTACTACTGATATATAAAAAACACAAAGCAACATCAATTCCATACAATACCCTGACGAATCCTCACGAGAATGAAACGCTGAAAATTCTGTGTAATTGCAATATATATTTTCAAAACTTACTAACTAGCTTTATTTATATATCGAACATTGTCGAAGTAAATACATTATATATATGCATATATATATCCCCGAAACAGTATTTAATGGTAAACAACTGATGATCCCTTAAAAATAAATTATTACTTGTACTATAGTGAATTCGAGAGAGTAAATTAATGCAATGATTGCAGGTGATTGAATGGCTTACTGACTAAATGGTTTTCTAACGCATGATAAAAATAATTTTTTGTAGTTTTAAAGGTTAAATCTTCCATATATATATGTGTGTGTGTGTGTGTGTGTGTGTGTGTGTGTGTGTGTGTGTGTGTGTTCATTTACAGTACTACATGATTCACTTTCACTCTTAAACTACTTAACCGATCATTATGGAGTTTGGAAACTGGGTGTAAACGGTTCAAATGTTCAGATTATATTTAGATTAAGTTTCATGCAACATTGGTTAAAACAAACAGGTATGGAAGCCTTTTGTGAAAATTCAGATACCTCTGATTAGTATGAAATCTTTGCAATGAATACCAGACATCAATTAATAAATATTTCAGTTTCTTTGTGGTGTTTTGGGGGCATCATATAGGTACAATCTTCCATTTGACAATTCAAATGCGTCAGATTTGTTCAATTCTTATTATACAACAATGAAGGAAGAGTCCCTAAATTTCAATTTCTTTTCCAGATATTCGTAAGTATAACTCTTAAATTTTAGACATTTTTTAGAATCAAAATGCACAGAAGATCGAAGGTTTCATCGGCCAAAAAGTTATGAGAATAACATCCAAGATTAAAATAGGAATCTGGATAATCCAAATAATGCAAGTGTTTTTCACCAGAAAAAAATGTCTAGAATCCCTGAAGGAATCATTTTTTTTTTCTTAATGGAATGAATATTACGCCCATATTAATTCCAAAGTAGGAATTGAATTTACTGGGTGTGTTTGTGTTCATGTCCTATCTGCATACGCACACATACATATATATATCCAGAATTATTAATACTCTCTCTCTCTCTCTCTCTCTCTCTCTCTCTCTCTCTCTGTATATATATGTGTGTGTGTGTGTGTTCTTTTTTGCGTATGTTTAGTGGTTCATATGGCGTAAACTGAATGTTTCTTTTACTTTGCCAAAACATCTCTGATTTCACAAAAACATAATTGTGTTGAGATTTCTGTAAAGTTTAAATATCAGCTTATTTAGCTTAAAACTCAGACACGATTCATTTCAACATCGCAAACAATTACACTCTGTTCTCTCCTCTGTATAATACGCCGGTTCTCAGTATTTTCATGTTAAAGTTTGCTGCATTTCCTAAACCGGATATCTGATGGTTGGTCACGATCGTCGTGATGTTTCATGAAAAAGTTGGGTCGCATCCAACCAAAGGATTGGCCAGTTTTTTGACGCCAAGTATGTCGTCTGTAATACGAGTGTGCGTTCTTCAGACTGCAACAAACATCTCTGGTCGGTAGATATTTACTTGCTACTCACCTCAGCAAGATGTGACACAAAGTCGGAAAGTGGGGATATGCAGCCAGTGCCCATAAAGGAGAGCCACTCTGGCCTAGTAAAAGTTGACTAGGTACACCCCAATCGGTATTCCCCGGTAATTGCGCCTCAGACAACAAGCAATAAACTTACCTCACCCGAAAGCCGGTTGACAAGGCCGGGGAGAATGGATCTCCTAGATAATACTCAGGCGGTGTACCTCAGTACGACAGGTACTGGGTCGGGTTCTGACCCTGCACCTATCGGACTGATTGCCAAGAGTGGATTCCTTGCTGGTACTTTCTACCCAAGTTTCAAAGCAACCGAAGCAGCAACCAGACTCATCCCTCAACATTAAAAATAATGAGGAGGGTATTCTCTCCGGCGTCGGGTTCTGTTGATACGTCACAAACTTAGACGCGAAAGAATATTTTTCTTGCTGCAAAGATTAGTTATACGTAGTTTAATAAAATTACTAAATGCATTTAGCGTTAACATGATTTACATCGACGGAAACATTTGTGTAAAGTAAAATCTAAGATTAAAATAGTTCAGACATATAAATATAGCATATAAAGACATAAAATGTGCTTTAGATTCGTCGAACACCTTGTATTTGTGGGAGCGTTTTCAGCATTAGATAAAGAAGCTCTCACAAATTCGATTAGATTTCGTTGCAATAGAATATACATTATTATAGTAAGAACCATTAAATTATTATTATTCGTAGTGTTGCCTCTAAGTTTCTAATAATTAATTTAATTTGGTCGTCATTAGAAAAGTAATTACTAATTAAAACTTACTTAATGCTTGCATTTTTTATTCGTTAAAGGATATGTTTCTAGTTGAAAAGTTTAGTTTTGTATGGGTTAATGGACATTTTACCTTTGCTATTTTATATCGATGTGGACATTCGGCTTCAAAATTAACGATGCTTAAATTAAAAATTGGTTGTTTTATAAAAAAAAAAGGGTGGATGCGTCGTTTTCCAATCAATGAGTACAACTAAAAGCGGAGGTTTGTTATTGAGGTTCAGCTCATAATTGTATAACTGATTATAACCTATCAATCAAATACTATGCAAATCGAAAACATTTGAATTTCAAATAAGAGATTTGTTCCTATATTATGCCATTCCCTTAAAACCGTTTAAAATACTCAAAACAAACTCAAATTAGAGGAATATTTGTTAATATGTCTAATATCTATTGCTGAAATCTTTTTTTATGGAAATCGCTCCAGACAAGGCATGGAGCCACTTAATGTGAGTAGCTGAAAATAAATAATACAACTTCAGGGTCAAAAACCATCAAATAACTCATGGAATGTGACGATTAAAGAACAAAATAAAGGAAGCGAGATTTACGTAGCTGCCGAAAGTAAACCCAAGTTCCACTTTCTATTCTCGTGAAATGTAAAGACGAAAAGTGCGCACGGTGACAAGCGAGCAAAATAATGAAAGCTTTACTTGTATACTAAATCGAGAGGGGTCTAGGGATTCGTTTTGTATAAAGGATGTCTTCCTCTCTTCTTCCTGCATATGTTCTGAGAATTGTTAAAACAAGAGATAATTAAAAACCTGTTTAAATGTTTAATTTTTGTTCAAGGATTAACAACTAAGAAGAAAGAATGTTCAAGACTATTGTCACTAATAGAATGATACGAATATAACTTTTGCAAAAAGTTACTGAAGAGTGCCAAAAACTGATAAATTTAAAACGAGATAATAAAAGTAACGAAATTAAAGTAATAGTCCAGATTCAGCGGCTTAGGAAACAAGTCCAACTGAAAATAATGTATAATTGTAAAGTGGGCAGAGGAAAATATAATATTAATGTATGTTTTTCAAAAACAGAAAGTGCCATATTTATAACCGGAAAAGAGATATAGCAAAAAATATGTAAGAAAATTAGAAAAATCCGGAAAGATTTTACTCAATTGCATCTAAAATAAAAAGTAATAACTTTGGTAAAAGAAAATACGTAGACGAGGAAATAAATAGACGGAAAGTCGTGTTTTTATTAGACACCGGAAGTGATTTGTTAATTAACGGGTTAACTTGGAATATAATAGGTCGCTTTGAGTTACAAAATACCGATAAAATAGCTAGGGTTAGGTGTATCAGGAAAAAATACAAATTCATAGGATAATTAAAAAAAAAAAAAACTTTGTATAAAAAGACCCACTTTTTACCTCCAAAAATATATTTTCTGAATTAATTAAAGAAAGAATATTCACCAAAATTGATCTTCCAAAATCGTATTTTCAAGTGAAGGTTGACGAATGATTTAACGATCAATACGCACAAATGATTTTATAAATTAAAAAGGTAGCGCCAAGTTTATTCCAACAAATAGTGGATTCCATGTTGATTGGGTTGAATTTCGTGGTGGTAAATTTGGTCGATATTCTTATCAAAAGTAATAATATCGAGAAACATAAGAACCACTGTTGGAAAATCTTCAGAAGAATACAAGAATGCGGGTTTAAGGACTTATTTTAGAGTAATGTTATTTTTCTTGGGTAAAATAGAATATCTAGGACAGATGATAAAGAAAAACCCAACCCTAACAGATGTGAACCAATAAAGAATAAGTTTGTGCTAGACAATAAAATAAAGCTATGAGAATTTCTTAGTGAAATATTAGTCTATACATTCCAAAATTTACGACTTGAGGGCAACATTGAATAAATGAATTCAGAAAAATAAAGAATCGTGCTAGTCGAAAGAATACAAACATTCATTCGAAAAAAATTTGATATCATATATAGTATTAGATCACTATTACCCTAACAAAGTAATTGTCGGAGCAGATGCAAGTGGGAACGGAATAGCTTAAATGGTTGCATGCGGAAAGTGACGGATCAACTAAACCAATAGCAAATGCTTTGAGAGCGTTAATTTCGGGAAAGAAAAATTATAGCCAAATCGAAAAAAGTTTTAGCTATAAATTTCGCGATTAATAAGTTTCATAGATATATTTATGGTAGGTCTTTTATTTTGCAAATAGATCGTAAACTTCTGTCAATTTTAGCATCGAAAAAGGGATTACTGACTTATACCGTGAACATGCTATTAAGATGGAGTACCATCTAATTGAATTATGATTTTAAAATAGTGTATTTGCCATCTAAAAAATTGCGCATACTGATGGGTGACCAAGAGTGATACAAAAAAAAAAAAAAAAAAAAAAAAAACGAGAATTATTGAAGATACAACGATTGCTGCGTTTAAAGAAAAAGAAATATCGGAAATACTCATGAATACCGTTGATGAGTTACCGATTACGCTCGAAGATATAAAGAAAGCAGCGAGTACGGATGAGTATATAGCGAAAATGAAAAAAAAATTGTTGTTTACATGAACACAAGAAAAAAGGGTTGATCGTATTTCCATTTTCTATTTGTGATGGTACATTACTGTGTGCAGAGTAGTCATTCCTCCTGTTCTTCAGAATAGGATTTTAAAAGATATTCATTTGGGCCATCTTGGAATGTATAGGATGTAAGCATTGATGCGAAGTTGTACATTTTGACCTAACATGGACAGGGATATTAAGAAATTGGTGCTAATTCACTTACGGATCCGCGCTATTTTTTTAAATCGTATTTCTAAGTTTAAAGTTTTACGATATGTTTTTTTTTTTATTATTCAAGTGTAAGGTTAAAGTACAGAATAGGTACAAAACACCCTCTCTTCCCCATGTTAAGAATGGCTTTTTAAATAATAGCGTTATTACTTCAGCACGGATCACTCTCTGCATGAGTACCAAGAAATTTTACAAAGGTTGTCAATTAGCAGCTAATGCACCACCAGAAAACTCAACTCTGGCCTAAAATTTACGTTCCATGAACACAACTAAATATTGATTACACATGTCTATTGAAAAGGTATTACTATTTAGTATTAGTAGATAACTGCTCGAAATGGCCAAAAATTTATAAAAATAAACATCTTATAGCGGCAAATTCAATAAAAAGCTTTAGAAGAAGCATTCAGCAGATTCAATGTACCAGAGATCATAGCAAGTGATAATGGGCCAATGAGCGCTAGAAAAGAATTTGAACAATTTTGTAACAACATGTTGTATATCCTTGTAATTCTCTGAACGAAATACAGTCACTAAAAATGCTATTCAGATGTTTTCCCTTCTAAATTCCTACACATCTAAACTGGGTAGATCCTGAATGCCATGATTTGTTCGCATAAATGAAATTTGAATCCAGTTAATTCACTTCGTCGTTGAAAAAAAAAACGTTATTCGTCGCCTTTAAATATGCAGACATTAATTTTAAGCTGGTGTTTGTTTTCACTCATCTATTATATAAAAGGGAAGTCGTGTTTTCCGTCCGTGTGTTCGGCTGGATAAAACTCAGAAACTACGCGTGAAACGCTCAGAGGCCTTACATAATAAGATTCAATGTGATCCCGGCTTGGTTACAGAAAAAAAAGTTGCTGTAGTGTAACGTTGTCCGGGAACCAATACGTTGTAGTCTCAGTCGCAATTGAGGCAAAGAATAGAAAAGAATTTAAACTCGCTTTTTTTTTGTACAAGGATATTTTTCCTCATTATTTCGTTGCCGCTGTTACATCTCTCAAGTGATCGTCCTCTCTAATGTGCTCTTTCTCCTTTTTATAGTATTTTTCTTTACCGTTTTTGTAATGTATTTGCATGCGTGCGTCCACGCTCTGTTACAGTATATATAGGCTTGGAGTTACTAGTCACCAAATGGGAGTAAAAAATTACTATTTTCTTTTTTACTGGTTGTGATTCCAAAACAATACAGAAACTAGGTAAAACAGTCAGTTAGATTTCTTCTTGTTTTCTGTTATTCTATAATTTTGAATTTGTTAAAGGAAAAAGAGACGGAAGAATATGGAATAAGCAAAAATATCTTTTATTATACTCCCTGTGTTTGAACATTTGATAATCCAATAAATAATTTACATTTTATTCTTCATCATATATATATATATATATATATATATATATATATATATATATATATATATATATATATATATATATGTATATATATATATATTTCAGGTTGAAAGATATGAAAAAATTAAGAATAATGTAATTACAAAAAGGGTCGTTGATAGTGCTCAATCAAAGAGAGCAAATTATAGTTTTTTTATTTCTTCTTTATGTAAATACAGTCATATCTAGCTACGATGTGCAGACCGTTTCGATCATAATTGATCTCATCTGGTAAGAAAATTCAAAATTAAAAAGGTACAAAACCGTTTTCAATTTTAGAGGAGAGAAAATATACTTTGGCATGACTAGCGTGAATCAACGTTTAACTTGATTAAATTAGGATTAACCTCGCTTCACGCACGTCATGGGAAAGTATATTATATTTTCTCTCCTTTAAAATTGAAAAGGGTCTTGTACCTTTTTAATTTTTAAATTTTCTTGCCTTTTTTTATATGGAGGTCACCACTTATCAAGGCCCGGAGGCCACTCAGGGATAAGGGTTATTGCGTGTACAGTAATCAATGAGATAGTATTGTAGTAATGATTAGTATTGGAGATTTGATAGAGTGTCTTACTTAAGAGGGCAGTTTGTCAGGAATTTGTTTATGACTTGAAGACATCCAAGTTGTAGTCAGGTGGGAAACAGGCAAACGGAAAAGAGTTCCACAGTCGTGCACTTCTGAGAAAGAAGCTCTGCTCATGGAATCTACGTTTGGATTTAGGCACAGATAAAGAGTGGGGAAACGAAACGGTCACATCATAGCAAGATGACTGAAAGAAAAAAGAAAAACTAATATATATATATATATATATATATATATATATATATATATATATATATATATATATATATGGTTGGCATCCGTCAGTCTAGAAGAATAAGGTGGTTGCGCGTGTAGAGGTGGTTGAACACCGTCTTCTGTGGCTGAATAAGCCTATCTCTGATCTACATTGTCGGTTGCAGACATTGCAAGTAAAGGTCGGTGCATCGTATTGATGGTCTGTTGAATTTTGTTGACTGGCCTTCCTGAATAGTCTTTTTATCTCTGTCCGTTCTGCGATGTCTCTTTCGCTAGTGGTCAGGTCTTTGGTTACCGTTTGTCTCCAGATGTTGCGAACTTCAGATTTAAGCTCCCGGCTAGTATCACATTCTTTCATATCGCCTTTTCACACGTCGACATCGCGGAGGTAAGCACCATGGAGAGTGTCTTTTGGGATTCGCCCATTGTCCATACGGTGCACATGGCCTATCGTAGGCGTCTTTGGCGAAGAAGGGTGAACATAGAGCGCATACCAGCCCTTGTGAGCACAGCATTTTTGTAGCTATGCTCCTCCAAAAATTTCCAAGAATTCTCCGCAGACTACGCATGTGAAATGTGTTCAGTTTCCGTTCTTGGTGGTTGTAGATTGTCCATGCTTCACTGCTATGTAAAAGGATGCTGCTGACACAGGCCATGTAAACGTTCGCTTTTGTGTAGATGGTGAGATGTTTATTTTCCCACGCGCAAATTTTCAATTTTGCAAGTTATATATATATATATATATATATATATATATATATATATATATTTGCCGGGGGCACGTTTGACCTTACCGGGTCATAAAATAGGCTTAAATATATTTTAATTCGTGCGTGCAGATTTCGTATTCATTATTACAGATCCAATCCTCTATTAAATATTATATTGTACTTAATATATAGTACTGATTTCAAAAGTTAAGCAAATGACCGGTGATGTCAGCTAGAATTGAAACTGAAACATTTAGCGCTACAGCTGTGTTCTTTACACCGAGATTAATATTAAACGGCTTGGAGAAATGAATATGATTCAGGCATGCACAGAAATAAATAGAAATATGCCGGCAAGTTGAAATGAACAACTTTCATTTTAACTTGCCGATACATATATATATATACGCGTTATTCATCCATTCAAACAAAGATTTTATTTGTTATAAACCATTCTTGGTATATGATTACTATTTCCTTCTAATGTCAGTGTTATGTAACCAATAATTAAATAGTTCACTGGTTAAATGTTTACACACAAACAGATACGCACACATACGTCTGCTGGTTTATTTATATAGGTAGAAGATATATATATATATATATATATATATATATATATATATATATTGTTAGATAGATAGATAGATATATAGATAAATAGGTATAGATAGATATATAGATAGATAAGTACATAGACGCACACAGACACACACGAGCATATGTGTGTGTGTGTGTGTGTGTGTGTGTGTGTGTGTGTGTGCTCAGGTAAACAATAAACCCGTAGCGTACGAATATCTAGGGCATTATAAGTGTTATTAATGATATGACCAGTTGCCCTTTAGAGTCAGTAGGTAGGTGGGCGTAGTAATTGTTTGTAAATAAATTATAAGACAAGTGATCCAACGTTCTTTTAACGTGTAATGCATTCATCTATTAACAAATACTTTGTTGTTGTTTTTTTCCAGTGGCACGAAATAACCATAGCAATAAATGGCGTAATATTGCTGTTGCTTGATACTTTTCCGTACCGTCTCCCCGAGTGATCCGATGGTGCTGATCATTTAACACAGTCGGAAAGGTGAGTCTATTTCCGGAAGGTTTGAGCGAGCTCAAATGTTAAAAGTCTATAATATTTCTGTAGTCAATTAAGAATACCTACTGACTTCAAAGATAATGCGAATATGTTTTTCTAGCTCTTCACTAATTAGGCTGTCTCTCTCTCTCTCTCTCTCTCTCTCTCTCTCTCTATATATATATATATATATATATATATATATATATATATATATATATATATAGTTATATATATATATATATATTGCGATACGTTCTATATGGCGATGTAAGATATTATCCACGTTGTTTTGGGGGTCTATTATTTGGGGAGGGGGGTATAAATATTATTGTTTTAAATTTCTGGTTCTACAAGATTTTACATATCTCTCTCTTCTTTTCCAAATTACGTTTTCCTTTTTTCCTCCATATTTTTAACTTTGTGGCAGGTTTTGAGGAATCGCCATTCCTCTCTAAAGAGGAATGGCGATTGTTTAGTGTTATGAAGAAATCTTCCGCTATCCAAGGAAACACGTGTAAGACACAGTACATATATGTGTGCGTATGTGCATTTGTGTGTAGCTATCCACATAGGCTTTTTCGCTGTTATAGCATCTGTTCAGTGTGGCTAGACACGCAAGTACTTCAATACTGGTAGTGTTATAAAACAATCTATGCAAATAAAACTTTGGAAAGAAGTAATGTAGGTAAAATATTTTCTCATAGTTTTCCTTAAAAGGGAAATGGATTCCGTACTGTTCATTGTAAAAGTGTTTTCTTTTTTCAAAACGTCTTATGATAAGCTGTTCTTGTGAAAATTTTCGAACGATATAGGGTTTGAATTTGTCCGAATGGTCTTGAAACAATTGTAACGAACAATGAAATACACAATTGGTTGCTATCAATCCATTCTTTGGTGTCTTGATTTTGTTAAAACAATATATATATATATATGATAATATATATATGATAATATATATATGATAATACATTTTTTTTTCTCATTTTCAAATAGTAAAATATTCTTTATCCCAAAATCTGTCATTTTGCCATTGATTAATTTTTTTTCTCTCTATTTCAGATATTGTACAGATAAATGTCCGCAAGTTTTAGTGACAACATTATCTCTAGCTATGGCGATGTCGAATTGCCACCACGTTTCCCAGAGTTGACTAGCCCCGACTTTTTCTTGTGGGGATATCTCAAAGAAAGAGTTTATGTTAACCAACCCCAAACCCTGCAAGAATTGAAGAAACGCATCAGAAACAAACTAAGGGAGTTAAATCGCAATTCAGAGATTCTGCAATCTGTCACGAATAATGTCTTGGAAAGAGCACAAATACGCGAAGCTAAAAATGGACAACATTTAAAACACATTATTTTTCATAATTAATAATTGTTTGATTTTTGCATATTTTTAAATTCCCCAATGTTTTTATCAGATTGTGTTAAAATTACAGAAAGATATCATAAAAATAAAGAAACTATTTAAGTTCAAAACCATTCAGTGACTTTTGGACATCGTGTACAATATTCTTCCTCGGGAAATACAGACAGCTATTCTTCTTTCGTGTCATGCCCTGGCATGTCCTCAGAGGTTGTAAATTGAGGTTGAAAAATGTTTAAACATAACAGTGTGAAGCGCCGGTCGTACGCATGTGTCAAAATAATAATAGGAAATCCACTGCTGTCTAAGAAGCACTGGCCTGGTCTATATTTTATAAAAAATAACAGTATTTATTATTTACCTGTCACTGCCGTCTGCCACTTTTTTTTTTTTTGCTAGTAAAAAAAATCATCTTCAAAGTCAAACGAATTGTACACACATAAAAAATAGTAGTAAAAACTGTTTCTTGATTTGAAATTCTGATGATGAAGTACAAATTCGAAAATTAATTTTTTAAAATAATAAACTCAATTGCATTATATAGCGGTCTTATAGCTTATTATTTCTTATATAAACAGTGATTTCTAAGACAATTTCTTATTTACTTGAACTTTTTGTTATTTCTGATTTTCTAATCAAAATTTACAGTTTTTATTGATGAATATTAGTGCCAAATTCATATAATTCCTGCATTATGCCTGAATGGAGTGTATTAAACTTCATTCATCGACGTCTGATGTATAAAATACTAGTTGTACCTAACCCAGCAGTGAAGTGAGTTTAGTTTGCAATTTTTATTTGGTTGCATATTTCTAACCTTAAGACATACTACTCCTATTATATTCTTCAATTTAAAATGAGTTTTATCGTCCTTGGTGATGTTTATTTTTAAGAGTTTATTTTAAAATGCTTCGTAGTAAGAGGCGTATGGGTAGTATTGTTTAAAACTCAAATTGGAACTAAATACGTTGTGCCCCAACCAGCCACAATGGTAAGATATTACCCCAGAGAGGGGGTTAAGGAGAGCTAAATTAGAATTATGGCAGAAAATTGCAACAAAAAGGGGGCAAACGAGAGATGAATTAGAGTCTTTTTATTTTAATGGCAGATCCCGGATGATAGTAGGTGATCTTGCTGGTTAGAAGGAGAGATGGTTTGGTCGCCGATGTGAAGTACATTTTCTTTTTAACAGAAAAAACAAAGTCGAAAATATTGAACAATATTGCTATAAAAAAATGATTATTTTGAAGTATCTACCCTTTGTCTGGGCTAGAGGGGTGACCTAAAGTCAAGGCCGAAGTCGGCCGGTTCGTGGGAATCAGCGATGAGAACATTTGTTATGTAGAAAATTACCTAATTGGCGTGTATGAGGGAGGTGGCTAATTATCCAATCAGGGCAAACCAGATTATGGCGGATTGGACGGGGATTGGCCAAAGAAGAATCTCAGGTTCCACCAGATGCCACCCACTCCTCCCATATATAAGGCCCTGCAGAGCAAGGAAAATCAGTTTTAGAGTTTTTGAGCTCAAGTTTCGAAGAGCTTTGGAGCCCTGGGGAGACTGTCCACCGCCCCAACTTACCCCGCGTGAAATCACTCGTCCTTTGACGGATTGATAAGCAAGGAATCGGTTGTAAAAACAGAAAAAGAACTACGTTTGAATACTACCGAAAGTACCAGAAAAAATATGATCGACGTTTTTCTATTCTTTTTATTTTAATTCTCCTGTGAAACACTGTACATAATTATTTTTATTTTTCTCTTCTTCTGAATAATTATTTTTATACGAAAACTACAGCCAGTCAGCGTCGATTTATTATTATTATTATTATTATTATTATTATTATTATTATTATTATTATTATTATTATTATTATTATTATTGGCTCACAAGGAGTTTTCACACAGGTCTTCAGAAATATTTCCCTGAAAACAACCTGTGGTGTTCCCTGGAAGCTGAGTGACAACAATTTTCCCCAGGTTTCCAGTGCTCTCCATCTCATTCGATAACATTTGCAAATAAATTTGCATTATTGCAACAGCTGCTTCACATTGATTTCTCGTTGGCAGCAACTATTGGTCTTAGCTGAGATTTGAGTGGAAATAAGCCTCCCCAAAGTCCCAGTTCTCTTCACACTTATTTGGCTGAGATTTGGTCAGTTCATCGGTCTTTCCTTCCTTCTTGACTCAACTTGGTTATTTGGTCTCGCTTTTGGGAGGCAGTGATGTGGTAATGGGGGTAGGGTTGGGTTAGAGAACTTATAGATATGCGGTTTCAGTGTTCTGGATTCCATGTAGTGTTTCATGTTTTGCCTTTGCAGCAGTTTGTCTGGCCCGCACTTGTTGCTCCTGTGCGTTAGTTTCCACATTCAAGGGGTTATCTTAATATTTCAGCTGTTTTCATGATTGTTGTTCGTTGTATTTTTCCAGTTATTCCTCTGGTTACAATTTCTCCCATTCTTTTTTCAAAGTTCTCCGGGAGTGTTCCTAGTGCTCCTACTATTATAGGTATTATTTTGATTTTCTCCATCTTCCATATCCCTTTCAGTTCTCTGGCTAGCCCTGTGTATTTGCTCCGTTTCTATTTTTTTTATATTCACCCTTTGGGCAGTTGGAACAGTAAAGTCTACGGTTTGACAGAGTTTTTATTATTATTGGCTCACATGGAGCTTTCACAAGTCAACAAACGATCTGATTGGAGACCTGTGGTATTCTCTGGAAGCTGAATGACAACAAGTCTCCCCAGACGTCCAGACCTCTCCACCTCCTTCAATAGCATTTGCAAATGAATTTGCATCATCGCAACAGCCGCTTACTATTGATTTCTCGCTGGTAGTGGCCATTGGTTTATGCTGGAATTTGAGTGGCAGTCAGCCTCCCCAAGGTCCCAGTTCTCTTTGCGCTTGTCCAGCCGAGGTCTGGTTGGTGCTCGCTCCTCGGTCTTTCAGTCCTTATTGACCTTTCTCGGCCCTTTGGTATCATTTTTTTTTTGGTGGGGGGAGGGATCGGTGATGAAACAATGGGGGGAGTGCATGATGGAGGGTGCAGAACTTGTAGATATGCAGTTTCGGTGTTCTTCATTCCCTGTAACGCTTATTCGTTATATTGTCTTGTATTATTCTCCGCATTCAAGGGTTTTCCTTAATATTTCAGTCATTTTCATTATCGTTAGTCGTTGTACTTTTGCAGTTATTCCTCTGATTCCAATTTCTGACATTCTTTTTTTTGAAGTTTTTCGGGATTGTTCCTAGTGCTCCTACTATTATTTGGACTTTCTTCATTTGGACTTTCTTCATCATCCAAATCCCTTTTAACTCTCTGACTAGCTCTGTGTATTTGCTTCGTTTCTTCTTTTCTTTCATACTCACCCTGTAATCAGCTGGAACTGCAAAGTCCACGATTAGACAGGATTTTTCTTTCTTGTTAATTATTACGACATCTGGTCTTCTTGCTTGGATGGGTTTGTCCGTCTATATGTCTATGTCCCATAGGATTTTGTGGTTCTCGTTTTCGAGTGCTGTTGCAGGTTTATGCTTGTACCATTTGTCTCTACGCTCAAAATGCAGTCGTTTACACAATTCCCAGTGTACCACCCTCTCCACTTGGTCATGCCTGTTTTTGTATTCCTTTTGGGCAAGTTTGCTGCATTCGCTTACTATATGGTTTATCGTTTCGTCTCTTTGTCCAAAGAGTCTGCATTTACTGTTTTCTTGTGTTTTATCGATCCTTGCTTTGATATGGTTGGTTCTTGTCGAGTTATCTTGTGCTGCAGTTATTAGAGATTCAGTTTCTCGGTTTATATGTCCTTTTCGCATCCATGTCCAGGTGTTTTCGTTATTTTCATCTTTTGTCATTCTTATGAATCTTCCGTGGAGTTGTTTCTCTTCCCACTTCTCTTTTCTCGTTTTGTCGTTTGTCTCTCTGTTTTCTGTTTTGTTTTTTTCAGTGTCTCTCGCTGCCATAATTATTCTTTCGGTGTTTTGCATTATGTGTTTTTCTAGTTCTTTTGTCGTGTCCTTCACACAGTCTTCTATAGAGATCAGTCCCCTCCCACCGTCTTTCCTTTTCACGTAGAGTCTGTCAATATCGTCCTTTGGATGTAGTGCATTATGCATGGTCATGAGTTTCCTGGTTTTCTGGTCGAGTTGTCTCAGATCTTCTTTTATCCACCCTATAAACAGCCCAGAGTATCTTACTAGTGATACTGCCCATGTATTAATACCTTTTATTAGGTTTTTACTATATAATTTAGTTTCCAGGAGTTTTCTTGTTCTCCTGAGGTATTCCTTTCCAATTTTCTCTTTCATTTCTGTTGCTCTGATGGTGTCCGCTTCCAGAATTCTCAAGTATTTATAGTCGTCTTGTTTCCCTAGTGCCCTCATTTCTGTTTGGTTGGGTAATTCCATGCCTTCTGTCGTTTCCAGTTTTCCCTTTCTTATAACTAGTTGTGCGCACTTTTCCATTCCAATTTCCATTTGGATATCTTGGCTGAAGATTCTGGTAGTGTTAATTAGTGTCTCTAGCTCCTTTTCGGTCCTTGCAAAAAGTTTCAGATCGTCCATGTACATCAGGTGGTTCATTTTTTCCTCTGTATTGGAGAACTTGTATCCGGCTTGGCACTTTCTCAGAATACTGTTCAAGGGCATCATGCCTATGATGAACAGCAGTGGTGATAGCGAGTCTCCTTGGAAGATGCCTCTTTGTATGTTAATTTCTGTTATGTGTTGTCCATAAGCTGTCAATTCCAGTCTCCATGTTTTCATTGCATTTTCTATTACGTTGGTGATCCTGCTTGGTATTTTATACATTTTTAGGCATTCTATTATCCATGCTTGGGGGATCCTGTCGTACGCTTTTTTGTAGTCGATCCATGCCATGGCTAAATTCTTTCTCCTCCATTTTACCTCCTTTAGGATCTTTTGATCTATATATAACAGGTTATGTGTTCCTCTTTTTCCTTTTTGGCATCCTTTCTGCTCCTCGGGGATGAGTCCACAGTTATTCAGGGAGTGGTAGATTTGTTCCCTCAGTTGTGCTGTCAGTATCTTCCACATAGTTGATAAGCACGTGATTGGCCTATAGTTGCTAGGGACGGTTCCTTTCTCCGTGTCTTTCTGTAGCAGTGTGGTTCTACCTTTTGTCATCCAGTCTGGTACGCTTGCTTCCTGTATACATCTTCTCAGGTTTTGGGCTAGCCTTTCGTGTAAGGTTGTGAATTTTTTGAACCAGTATGCATGTATCCCGTCGTGCCCTGGTGCTCTCCAGTTTGCCATTTTTCCTACGGTTTTCTTTAGGGTTTCCTTGCTGATTTCATTCACTGTTCCTTCTTCTATTTGTTGTAACTCTTCTTTCATGTCTTTCAGCCACTCGGCATTTCTATTGTGGTCTCGCCGCTCTTCCCATATTTTACTCCAGTAGAGTTTTGTTTCTGTCGGATTTGGTTGTTCTGTTTTTGTTTTTCCTCCGTTCACATTTTGGTAGAATTGGCTTTCATTAGTTTCAAATGTTCTGTTTTGTTTGCATTGTTCAGATTTATATCTATATCGTCTCAATCTCGCTTCTTTTGCTTTTATTTTTGGTTCAGTTCTTCATGTTTCTAGTTTAACCTCTCCCTGTCAGTTACATTTCCAATATTCCGTTTTCTCCACATTGCTTTCTTCCTGTTGATTACTTTGGCTTCTTTTTTATGTTTGTGTATTTGGGTTTCTAGTCTTATTTCCCATCCAGGTTTTGTTGGTCCGCTTGTTCCCGGTTGTTTTTCTGATTTAAGTTTCATACTCACCATTTTGGTGCCTGCGTAAATCAGGTTGTTTAAGTCTGTGATTGTGTTTGTTGGGGTATGTGGGAGGAGTTTGTTAACATTCTCTCTTTCAGTTTTTAATTTCTTCTGCTTTTGGTTCTTTAACGATGGGAGCTTTGTTTTTTCTTCGTTCATCAGCAGTATTATTTTGTTTATTTCATTTGCTTCATTCTCTATTATTATTATTATTATTATTATTATTATTATTATTATTATTATTATTATTTGCAAGTGAACTTAAAGAAAAACAACCACGTTGGATGATCTTTTCCAGCGGGAGAAATAAAAGAGAGAGGGTCATCCAACTGCTGCGTCCAGCGTCATATCAACCCTGTCTTTGTGAAAGCGACTAAGACTGCCTTGCAAGACTTTTGTGGATGTTCAAGTTGAACCATCTAGGACTACATTTGTAACTGTGTGGACACTACGGTCTTCTTTGTGTTGCATCCTAACCGAGGGAGGTCGGATCTTCATACGTCGTTATATGTTATTATAGTGTCAATAACATGGTATAGTAATAAAAATAAGAAATTGGCTAATCAAAAACAAAGTTTCATTTTCAAACTTAAATGATATTTAGCTCTAACTTCGAAAACTGCACAAGTATTGTTATATAAAATAATTATGAGGCTCATGAAGAAATCTAATCTTAAAGATATACAATAATTTGTGTAGTACAAAAATATTCTACACATAAAGGATACCTGTGTTTGCTGTTTCTTTTTAATAAGTAAAAATGCATATTTTGATTTGATCACAGGCAAATAAACTATTCCTATAAAATATCTATGTTAATATTTTTTAGATTGTATGTATTATTCGAACTACTAATCTCATTTTAGTTTTGTTTTACAACCTTTGGTCGATGTAACCTCCTTACCTTTATTATGTACATTTTTTCGAACTCTGTAGTCTTTCTGTCAAATTTGATCATGTCTACAGAATTTCGAACTGAACCGTTTATTCGCATCACGGAGTCAAATTTTTCTCGTTCAATTAATTTTGGAATTCTCTTCCAGGCCCCAGCTTCCCTCACTGTACTGACATGCAGAAGTTCAAGCGTAATGTAATCCGACATCTCGCTGCCCAACTCCTTACATAATATCCGGGAAAATCTGATTCAAAATAGTAGCCCCGTACGACTTACTCGCATAGTGCCTTGTTTGGGCTATATAAACAGTAAGAAAATATATAACTGATTTCCCTTCCGAAATGAAAAGAAACAAAACAAAAGCCTTTTATGTGAAGCCCATTTCTATTTCTTTTGGTTTGTCGCTAAAATGTTCAGTACACGTCTGACGATCATATCGAGTAGGTAAAATAAATTACTCTGTATAACAGGCATACTATTTTCAGTGGTTCAATTGAAGCCCATTTTGTTCGCAACCGATATTGAGCTCTCTAGCAGGAAGTAAACTGATAAGTACCATACATTCAACTCGTTTCTACACATCTAAAGCTGAGGTTTTTGTTGTACTATCATTGATATTAAAATCTTACATCTTATTTAAAAAAACGTTCTTATTCAGTCAATGATATGCGATGGACTTCATAAAAATAAAGGAATTTGCATATTTCTTTGAAAAACTAACTTTCATTTATTCATTTGTTATGGTTTCTCATTGAATGATAGGTTTCATTTAACTTATACGTTCAGTTTTATCTATGCATATAGTACGTAGCATCTAGTAGGAAAACATTCTACAACGTACACACAAACACACATATATATATATATATATATATATATATATATATATATCCATCCACACACATTAGTGTTTTGCTGTATCACAGCTCATCAGTGCAGCTAGACAGATAACTACCTCAAGCCAGGATCGAAACCGGACCGCCTGTACGACAGTCAAGGCTTCAAACCGTTACGCTAAACGGATAGTGAATTAACGATGTTTTGTGCAGATAGTGAATTGACGATGTTTTTTTTTTATGTAAAACTAGCGGGGGTACCCGGCGTTGCCCGAGTGTTTGTTTCCGGGACGGGGGGGGGGAGTTTTAAAAAATGTTATGGTAGGTAAGTAGGAAGGATCAAACCCGGAGTCATGAGTAAAAGTAGGAAAATAAAGTGTGAAAAAAAAAAAAAAAAAAACATCTGCAACGTTAACAGTTCGGCCACCAAGAAAAGTCCATTCCAGTTGTTTAGGAAAAAAAAAAAAAAAACACTATGGTAGGTCGGCGCGAACGTGAAAATATAATGTGAATTGTCCAGCAATCTAACCACTACGCCACAGAGCACTGCAGCTTAGTTTAGTGATTTTAAATAACTTAACATGATAGAACTACGAAGCCAAACCGGTGTTCTCTTCTCAACTGTTCCTTGTGAACGATCTCCAAACGGTGTTAAGTGGTGGCAGGGGGAGGAGGAATTTTTAAGAGAGAAAATATTTTACCACTTCCATTGATCTTAACCGATTTTGGCCGTGACTTCTCAACAGAAAAAGTATAGAAATCTAAGATTATCGAGGAATTTGAGAACTAATAAGCCTATAACAAACCTCAGATATTGTTCTGCCGTTTGTGCATAATGTATTTGCATGAAATATCTTGATTTTTAATCCTATTAAGGTCAAAATCCCACGGGAAAAAATGAGTTCATTTTATTTATATAGATAGATAGAAGACTAGCGGGGGTACCCGGCGTTGCCCGAGTGTTTGTTTCCGGGACGGGGGGGGGAGTTTTAAAAAATGTTATGGTAGGTAAGTAGGAAGGATCAAACCCGGAGTCATGAGTAAAAGTAGGAAAATAAAGTGTGAAAAAAAAAAAAAAAAAAACATCTGCAACGTTAACAGTTCGGCCACCAAGAAAAGTCCATTCCAGTTGTTTAGGAAAAAAAAAAAAAAACACTATGGTAGGTCGGCGCGAACGTGAAAATATAATGTGAATTGTCCAGCAATCTAACCACTACGCCACAGAGCACTGCAGCTTAGTTTAGTGATTTTAAATAACTTAACATGATAGAACTACGAAGCCAAACCGGTGTTCTCTTCTCAACTGTTCCTTGTGAACGATCTCCAAACGGTGTTAAGTGGTGGCAGGGGGAGGAGGAATTTTTAAGAGAGAAAATATTTTACCACTTCCATTGATCTTAACCGATTTTGGCCGTGACTTCTCAACAGAAAAAGTATAGAAATCTAAGATTATCGAGGAATTTGAGAACTAATAAGCCTATAACAAACCTCAGATATTGTTCTGCCGTTTGTGCATAATGTATTTGCATGAAATATCTTGATTTTTAATCCTATTAAGGTCAAAATCCCACGGGAAAAAATGAGTTCATTTTATTTATATAGATAGAAGACTAGCGGGGGTACCCGGCGTTGCCCGAGTGTTTGTTTCCGGGACGGGGGGGGGGAGTTTTAAAAAATGTTATGGTAGGTAAGTAGGAAGGATCAAACCCGGAGTCATGAGTAAAAGTAGGAAAATAAAGTGTGAAAAAAAAAAAAAAAAAAACATCTGCAACGTTAACAGTTCGGCCACCAAGAAAAGTCCATTCCAGTTGTTTAGGAAAAAAAAAAAAAAACACTATGGTAGGTCGGCGCGAACGTGAAAATATAATGTGAATTGTCCAGCAATCTAACCACTACGCCACAGAGCACTGCAGCTTAGTTTAGTGATTTTAAATAACTTAACATGATAGAACTACGAAGCCAAACCGGTGTTCTCTTCTCAACTGTTCCTTGTGAACGATCTCCAAACGGTGTTAAGTGGTGGCAGGGGGAGGAGGAATTTTTAAGAGAGAAAATATTTTACCACTTCCATTGATCTTAACCGATTTTGGCCGTGACTTCTCAACAGAAAAAGTATAGAAATCTAAGATTATCGAGGAATTTGAGAACTAATAAGCCTATAACAAACCTCAGATATTGTTCTGCCGTTTGTGCATAATGTATTTGCATGAAATATCTTGATTTTTAATCCTATTAAGGTCAAAATCCCACGGGAAAAAATGAGTTCATTTTATTTATATAGATAGAAGACTAGCGGGGGTACCCGGCGTTGCCCGAGTGTTTGTTTCCGGGACGGGGGGGGGGAGTTTTAAAAAATGTTATGGTAGGTAAGTAGGAAGGATCAAACCCGGAGTCATGAGTAAAAGTAGGAAAATAAAGTGTGAAAAAAAAAAAAAAAAAAACATCTGCAACGTTAACAGTTCGGCCACCAAGAAAAGTCCATTCCAGTTGTTTAGGAAAAAAAAAAAAAAACACTATGGTAGGTCGGCGCGAACGTGAAAATATAATGTGAATTGTCCAGCAATCTAACCACTACGCCACAGAGCACTGCAGCTTAGTTTAGTGATTTTAAATAACTTAACATGATAGAACTACGAAGCCAAACCGGTGTTCTCTTCTCAACTGTTCCTTGTGAACGATCTCCAAACGGTGTTAAGTGGTGGCAGGGGGAGGAGGAATTTTTAAGAGAGAAAATATTTTACCACTTCCATTGATCTTAACCGATTTTGGCCGTGACTTCTCAACAGAAAAAGTATAGAAATCTAAGATTATCGAGGAATTTGAGAACTAATAAGCCTATAACAAACCTCAGATATTGTTCTGCCGTTTGTGCATAATGTATTTGCATGAAATATCTTGATTTTTAATCCTATTAAGGTCAAAATCCCACGGGAAAAAATGAGTTCATTTTATTTATATAGATAGAAGACTAGCGGGGGTACCCGGCGTTGCCCGAGTGTTTGTTTCCGGGACGGGGGGGGGAGTTTTAAAAAATGTTATGGTAGGTAAGTAGGAAGGATCAAACCCGGAGTCATGAGTAAAAGTAGGAAAATAAAGTGTGAAAAAAAAAAAAAAAAAAACATCTGCAACGTTAACAGTTCGGCCACCAAGAAAAGTCCATTCCAGTTGTTTAGGAAAAAAAAAAAAAAACACTATGGTAGGTCGGCGCGAACGTGAAAATATAATGTGAATTGTCCAGCAATCTAACCACTACGCCACAGAGCACTGCAGCTTAGTTTAGTGATTTTAAATAACTTAACATGATAGAACTACGAAGCCAAACCGGTGTTCTCTTCTCAACTGTTCCTTGTGAACGATCTCCAAACGGTGTTAAGTGGTGGCAGGGGGAGGAGGAATTTTTAAGAGAGAAAATATTTTACCACTTCCATTGATCTTAACCGATTTTGGCCGTGACTTCTCAACAGAAAAAGTATAGAAATCTAAGATTATCGAGGAATTTGAGAACTAATAAGCCTATAACAAACCTCAGATATTGTTCTGCCGTTTGTGCATAATGTATTTGCATGAAATATCTTGATTTTTAATCCTATTAAGGTCAAAATCCCACGGGAAAAAATGAGTTCATTTTATTTATATAGATAGAAGACTAGCGGGGGTACCCGGCGTTGCCCGAGTGTTTGTTTCCGGGACGGGGGGGGGAGTTTTAAAAAATGTTATGGTAGGTAAGTAGGAAGGATCAAACCCGGAGTCATGAGTAAAAGTAGGAAAATAAAGTGTGAAAAAAAAAAAAAAAAAAACATCTGCAACGTTAACAGTTCGGCCACCAAGAAAAGTCCATTCCAGTTGTTTAGGAAAAAAAAAAAAAAACACTATGGTAGGTCGGCGCGAACGTGAAAATATAATGTGAATTGTCCAGCAATCTAACCACTACGCCACAGAGCACTGCAGCTTAGTTTAGTGATTTTAAATAACTTAACATGATAGAACTACGAAGCCAAACCGGTGTTCTCTTCTCAACTGTTCCTTGTGAACGATCTCCAAACGGTGTTAAGTGGTGGCAGGGGGAGGAGGAATTTTTAAGAGAGAAAATATTTTACCACTTCCATTGATCTTAACCGATTTTGGCCGTGACTTCTCAACAGAAAAAGTATAGAAATCTAAGATTATCGAGGAATTTGAGAACTAATAAGCCTATAACAAACCTCAGATATTGTTCTGCCGTTTGTGCATAATGTATTTGCATGAAATATCTTGATTTTTAATCCTATTAAGGTCAAAATCCCACGGGAAAAAATGAGTTCATTTTATTTATATAGATAGATAGAAGACTAGCGGGGGTACCCGGCGTTGCCCGAGTGTTTGTTTCCGGGACGGGGGGGGAGTTTTAAAAAATGTTATGGTAGGTAAGTAGGAAGGATCAAACCCGGAGTCATGAGTAAAAGTAGGAAAATAAAGTGTGAAAAAAAAAAAAAAAAAAACATCTGCAACGTTAACAGTTCGGCCACCAAGAAAAGTCCATTCCAGTTGTTTAGGAAAAAAAAAAAAAAACACTATGGTAGGTCGGCGCGAACGTGAAAATATAATGTGAATTGTCCAGCAATCTAACCACTACGCCACAGAGCACTGCAGCTTAGTTTAGTGATTTTAAATAACTTAACATGATAGAACTACGAAGCCAAACCGGTGTTCTCTTCTCAACTGTTCCTTGTGAACGATCTCCAAACGGTGTTAAGTGGTGGCAGGGGGAGGAGGAATTTTTAAGAGAGAAAATATTTTACCACTTCCATTGATCTTAACCGATTTTGGCCGTGACTTCTCAACAGAAAAAGTATAGAAATCTAAGATTATCGAGGAATTTGAGAACTAATAAGCCTATAACAAACCTCAGATATTGTTCTGCCGTTTGTGCATAATGTATTTGCATGAAATATCTTGATTTTTAATCCTATTAAGGTCAAAATCCCACGGGAAAAAATGAGTTCATTTTATTTATATAGATAGAAGACTAGCGGGGGTACCCGGCGTTGCCCGAGTGTTTGTTTCCGGGACGGGGGGGGGGAGTTTTAAAAAATGTTATGGTAGGTAAGTAGGAAGGATCAAACCCGGAGTCATGAGTAAAAGTAGGAAAATAAAGTGTGAAAAAAAAAAAAAAAAAACATCTGCAACGTTAACAGTTCGGCCACCAAGAAAAGTCCATTCCAGTTGTTTAGGAAAAAAAAAAAAAAACACTATGGTAGGTCGGCGCGAACGTGAAAATATAATGTGAATTGTCCAGCAATCTAACCACTACGCCACAGAGCACTGCAGCTTAGTTTAGTGATTTTAAATAACTTAACATGATAGAACTACGAAGCCAAACCGGTGTTCTCTTCTCAACTGTTCCTTGTGAACGATCTCCAAACGGTGTTAAGTGGTGGCAGGGGGAGGAGGAATTTTTAAGAGAGAAAATATTTTACCACTTCCATTGATCTTAACCGATTTTGGCCGTGACTTCTCAACAGAAAAAGTATAGAAATCTAAGATTATCGAGGAATTTGAGAACTAATAAGCCTATAACAAACCTCAGATATTGTTCTGCCGTTTGTGCATAATGTATTTGCATGAAATATCTTGATTTTTAATCCTATTAAGGTCAAAATCCCACGGGAAAAAATGAGTTCATTTTATTTATATAGATAGAAGACTAGCGGGGGTACCCGGCGTTGCCCGAGTGTTTGTTTCCGGGACGGGGGGGGGAGTTTTAAAAAATGTTATGGTAGGTAAGTAGGAAGGATCAAACCCGGAGTCATGAGTAAAAGTAGGAAAATAAAGTGTGAAAAAAAAAAAAAAAAAAACATCTGCAACGTTAACAGTTCGGCCACCAAGAAAAGTCCATTCCAGTTGTTTAGGAAAAAAAAAAAAAAACACTATGGTAGGTCGGCGCGAACGTGAAAATATAATGTGAATTGTCCAGCAATCTAACCACTACGCCACAGAGCACTGCAGCTTAGTTTAGTGATTTTAAATAACTTAACATGATAGAACTACGAAGCCAAACCGGTGTTCTCTTCTCAACTGTTCCTTGTGAACGATCTCCAAACGGTGTTAAGTGGTGGCAGGGGGAGGAGGAATTTTTAAGAGAGAAAATATTTTACCACTTCCATTGATCTTAACCGATTTTGGCCGTGACTTCTCAACAGAAAAAGTATAGAAATCTAAGATTATCGAGGAATTTGAGAACTAATAAGCCTATAACAAACCTCAGATATTGTTCTGCCGTTTGTGCATAATGTATTTGCATGAAATATCTTGATTTTTAATCCTATTAAGGTCAAAATCCCACGGGAAAAAATGAGTTCATTTTATTTATATAGAAGATAGAAGACTAGCGGGGGTACCCGGCGTTGCCCGAGTGTTTGTTTCCGGGACGGGGGGGGGAGTTTTAAAAAATGTTATGGTAGGTAAGTAGGAAGGATCAAACCCGGAGTCATGAGTAAAAGTAGGAAAATAAAGTGTGAAAAAAAAAAAAAAAAAAACATCTGCAACGTTAACAGTTCGGCCACCAAGAAAAGTCCATTCCAGTTGTTTAGGAAAAAAAAAAAAAACACTATGGTAGGTCGGCGCGAACGTGAAAATATAATGTGAATTGTCCAGCAATCTAACCACTACGCCACAGAGCACTGCAGCTTAGTTTAGTGATTTTAAATAACTTAACATGATAGAACTACGAAGCCAAACCGGTGTTCTCTTCTCAACTGTTCCTTGTGAACGATCTCCAAACGGTGTTAAGTGGTGGCAGGGGGAGGAGGAATTTTTAAGAGAGAAAATATTTTACCACTTCCATTGATCTTAACCGATTTTGGCCGTGACTTCTCAACAGAAAAAGTATAGAAATCTAAGATTATCGAGGAATTTGAGAACTAATAAGCCTATAACAAACCTCAGATATTGTTCTGCCGTTTGTGCATAATGTATTTGCATGAAATATCTTGATTTTTAATCCTATTAAGGTCAAAATCCCACGGGAAAAAATGAGTTCATTTTATTTATATAGAAGATAGAAGACTAGCGGGGGTACCCGGCGTTGCCCGAGTGTTTGTTTCCGGGACGGGGGGGGGAGTTTTAAAAAATGTTATGGTAGGTAAGTAGGAAGGATCAAACCCGGAGTCATGAGTAAAAGTAGGAAAATAAAGTGTGAAAAAAAAAAAAAAAAAAACATCTGCAACGTTAACAGTTCGGCCACCAAGAAAAGTCCATTCCAGTTGTTTAGGAAAAAAAAAAAAAAACACTATGGTAGGTCGGCGCGAACGTGAAAATATAATGTGAATTGTCCAGCAATCTAACCACTACGCCACAGAGCACTGCAGCTTAGTTTAGTGATTTTAAATAACTTAACATGATAGAACTACGAAGCCAAACCGGTGTTCTCTTCTCAACTGTTCCTTGTGAACGATCTCCAAACGGTGTTAAGTGGTGGCAGGGGGAGGAGGAATTTTTAAGAGAGAAAATATTTTACCACTTCCATTGATCTTAACCGATTTTGGCCGTGACTTCTCAACAGAAAAAGTATAGAAATCTAAGATTATCGAGGAATTTGAGAACTAATAAGCCTATAACAAACCTCAGATATTGTTCTGCCGTTTGTGCATAATGTATTTGCATGAAATATCTTGATTTTTAATCCTATTAAGGTCAAAATCCCACGGGAAAAAATGAGTTCATTTTATTTATATAGAAGATAGAAGACTAGCGGGGGTACCCGGCGTTGCCCGAGTGTTTGTTTCCGGGACGGGGGGGGGAGTTTTAAAAAATGTTATGGTAGGTAAGTAGGAAGGATCAAACCCGGAGTCATGAGTAAAAGTAGGAAAATAAAGTGTGAAAAAAAAAAAAAAAAAAACATCTGCAACGTTAACAGTTCGGCCACCAAGAAAAGTCCATTCCAGTTGTTTAGGAAAAAAAAAAAAAAACACTATGGTAGGTCGGCGCGAACGTGAAAATATAATGTGAATTGTCCAGCAATCTAACCACTACGCCACAGAGCACTGCAGCTTAGTTTAGTGATTTTAAATAACTTAACATGATAGAACTACGAAGCCAAACCGGTGTTCTCTTCTCAACTGTTCCTTGTGAACGATCTCCAAACGGTGTTAAGTGGTGGCAGGGGGAGGAGGAATTTTTAAGAGAGAAAATATTTTACCACTTCCATTGATCTTAACCGATTTTGGCCGTGACTTCTCAACAGAAAAAGTATAGAAATCTAAGATTATCGAGGAATTTGAGAACTAATAAGCCTATAACAAACCTCAGATATTGTTCTGCCGTTTGTGCATAATGTATTTGCATGAAATATCTTGATTTTTAATCCTATTAAGGTCAAAATCCCACGGGAAAAAATGAGTTCATTTTATTTATATAGAAGAAGATAGAAGACTAGCGGGGGTACCCGGCGTTGCCCGAGTGTTTGTTTCCGGGACGGGGGGGGGGAGTTTTAAAAAATGTTATGGTAGGTAAGTAGGAAGGATCAAACCCGGAGTCATGAGTAAAAGTAGGAAAATAAAGTGTGAAAAAAAAAAAAAAAAAACATCTGCAACGTTAACAGTTCGGCCACCAAGAAAAGTCCATTCCAGTTGTTTAGGAAAAAAAAAAAAAAACACTATGGTAGGTCGGCGCGAACGTGAAAATATAATGTGAATTGTCCAGCAATCTAACCACTACGCCACAGAGCACTGCAGCTTAGTTTAGTGATTTTAAATAACTTAACATGATAGAACTACGAAGCCAAACCGGTGTTCTCTTCTCAACTGTTCCTTGTGAACGATCTCCAAACGGTGTTAAGTGGTGGCAGGGGGAGGAGGAATTTTTAAGAGAGAAAATATTTTACCACTTCCATTGATCTTAACCGATTTTGGCCGTGACTTCTCAACAGAAAAAGTATAGAAATCTAAGATTATCGAGGAATTTGAGAACTAATAAGCCTATAACAAACCTCAGATATTGTTCTGCCGTTTGTGCATAATGTATTTGCATGAAATATCTTGATTTTTAATCCTATTAAGGTCAAAATCCCACGGGAAAAAATGAGTTCATTTTATTTATATAGATAGAAGAAGAATAGAAGAATAGATAGAAGAAGAAGAAGAAGAAGATAGAAGATAGAAAGAAAGAATAGAAGAGAAGAGAAGAGATAAGTTTGGGTATTTCATCTCGCTAAGCCCCAGTCGTGGATAATGGCAAGACCGGCATATGACATCTTGTCAACTTAACGTTGGGAGGTGATTGTGTTCCAATGGTTAACGACACGGACTGACGCCCAAATTCGAATTCAGTTCATTCCACAAAAATCTATTTCGCTTAGGATGTTAGCAACTTTCACGTGGTCCATGTCATTCTAGGAAAATACTGGGGAAACCAATGCCAACAATAGAATCTTCAAATTCATACGATATGATTATATGATGTGATGATGACGTTTAAGCAGTGGATGTTCAAAAAGTGTGGGTAAAGGTTTGTCGGAAATGGGTCCCAAGCAAAAGTTCACTCGAGACCGGTTCACTCATCAATCCTCAAGCAAGATGAGAACCGTAGTCCGAATAATACAAATAATACAATTATCAATCCTCATCTAAAAATCAGAAACATACTAATCAATACAATCAAATATTGTTTTAAAATTCATTTTTGTACACGAATATATCGATATAGATATAGAAATATATCAATCTCTATACAACAAGAAAATAAAGAATCCGTGGCTGCATTTCCATACATAATATTGTGTCTGTACAAAGAAAACGAATGAATGAAAGATATATTTTAAGCAAACGTAAATTGCGACCGGAAATTGAGTGTAGAAGAAAACCGCGTTATCTTTTATCCTTGCAAAGAAAAAATGTAGAAAATTGCGCGCAAAGAAAATGTCTTTCCTTTTCGCATTTTTATCCTTCCTTTTTCTAAATTAGACGCTTAACTAAGAGATAATACACCGCCAAGAAGAGATGATTTCGTTGTTCAATCACTGATCTTTTTTTATAAAATAGTCGATTGGTTTTCTATTTCATCTGTCTGAAAGAATTGCCGGTGTGTGTGCGTACGAATTATGAGCAAGTTAACGCCATCTTTTCTTTGGTTACAAATTTCGAAAATGTCCACACAGCATTGCGTATAATTATAACAGCTGTTTTATTGAGACGGCGTGCCGGGTTCAAGTCCACCGAGGATACTGCATGACTTTTACTAATATCCTTGTGAACGAAAATACATCAATTACCTCGCGCCAAAAACCTTTCTTAGAACTGCACGCATGTGGAACTCTGTTCCGTCTGCCTGCTTCCCACCTGACTACAACTTGGATGGCTTCAAGTCCAACGTTAACAAATTCCTAATGAACCGCCCCCTTAAGTAAACACTTCATCAAATCTCCACACAAACGTAATGTACTTGCAATAACCCTTATCCCTGAGTGGCTTCCGGGCCTTGATAAGTGGTGACCACTGTGTAAAAAAAAAACATATTAGTTCAGAATACGTCCTCGACAATAAGGCCATCTGAGTGGGTTGCGATGGCGATAGCTGTCCTGCTTTGTTGAATTGAAGAATTATTCTGTGTAGTTTATGATGTGTACGTTCATAGGTTTTACTTTTTAAAACGGAGATTATACTGAGACCAGCTCTTGTTATATCAAATATATTTGCCGAGAAAGTTTATAGAAACACACTATTGAAATAAATTGTAAAAGATCTTTCTACTCCAGTAGTTTCTTCCCCAGAACAGCTAGACTTTGGAATTCCATTCCAGGTCACTGCTTCCCCAACTGTACTGACATGCATAAGTTCAAGTGCAACGTGAACCAACATCTCGCTGCCCTAATCCCTACATAGTACCCCAGTAGATGTTTCCCCTGATAGTAGCCCCCTACACCAAAGTGGCAATGTGCCTTGTTTGGGGTGAAAATGTAATAAAAAAAAAAAAATAAATAAAATTATATGTGTTTATAAAAGCATACAAGTTAAATTAATTATAAATGTTTTTATGAACGCACAATTTATATAATTATAAGTGTTTATACAAACACAAGTTAAATTAAGTATATTTGTTTATAGGAACAAACACTTAAAGGAATTAAAAGGGTTTTTGTAGAAATACGCAAGTTAAATTAATTATAAGTGTTTATGAAAACATCCAAGTTAAATAGATTATAAGTGTTTATAGGAACACACGAGTGAAACGAATTATAAATGTTTATGGAAACACATAAATTAATTACAGGAGTTTAGAAACACGCGAGTTTAATGACTTTAAATTGTTTATAGGAACAGAAACATAAGGCGAATTATAAGTGTTTATAGAAACATACAAGATAAATGAATTGTTAATAGAAATGCAAGTGTAGACACGAGCTTTTATAGGAGCATACGAATGAATTATAAGTGTTTATATGAGCACATACGTACAAATAACGTTTATTAGCTGCAAGATTTGTTAAAAATTTATAAAGTTCTTAAGAGAACTGTTTTACAGTGATCTTTATCAGAGAAAAATACATCAAATAATAAAAGAAACAAGAAGAAAACATAATTTTAATGTAACGTGTAGAATACTTGGCAACAGGAGGGACAATAAGATACGTTACTGGTATATGAAACCAGTGCCATTTGTTCTCTACTCGTTTAACTTCACTTTTTCCTTTTCTTTTCTTTACTTTCTTTCTTCTCCTTCTATAAAGCAACGCGTACAAGTGAAATCGCTTTAGAATGATTGTCTACCACTATGTCAGCAAAATCACGTTACATGATCGTAATTAAAAAGTACAATCTTCATTAACTAACAATAACATTTCTAGTGCGATGTATTGAAACAAGCCTCAAGATTTAGCTAAAAGAAAGTGATTGATGACTTAGGGAAAAGTTGTTTTTCTTTTGATTGTCACCAGACAAGAAAAGTTGTGAGTTTACATTTAAACTTCTGCAAGTTACTATAGAAAACATGGAGAGCATTCCAAAGTGTAGCTGGCCAAAGGAAGGAACTGATATAATAGAAGGCTTTCCGGCATCTATGGATCTCAACAGTGAAGGGGTGGTATTTTGCTGATTTTCGGTTTATTAGGAGTATGTGCGCCGAGGAGGCACAAGTGTGATGCGATCATCAAAGCACATGCAACATTATAACACAACACAGAGATGCAGCATTATAACGATGAGCCAGAGGTTAGAGC
Organism: Euprymna scolopes; assembly: GCF_053919585.1. Classification (NCBI taxonomy): domain Eukaryota; kingdom Metazoa; phylum Mollusca; class Cephalopoda; order Sepiida; family Sepiolidae; genus Euprymna; species Euprymna scolopes. The sequence goes on from NC_136484.1 coordinate 138,800,274, forward strand.
TTGGCCGATAGTGTGGAAACTATTAGATTTGAAACTTTTTTTTATCTTAAAAGCGAGAGAACCAGCCAAAACGTGGCAACAATACGCCATGCATGGGCGAATTGAGAATTTTTAAAGATATAGGATACTCTCTGGTGTGAGTAATTTTCTAGCACGATAGAGAGAGCCTACCTTCTTTGCAGAAGTCTTAGCAACGTCCTCAATGTATTTGTTCCAATTCATGTTGATTATGAATGTTAAGGTGAGGAGTTTGAAGAATAACCTTTCAGGTTGTGTTATTTGTCATGGCAATTGAGAGTTGAGAAGGGTTTTGTTGTTGTTGTTAAACGAAAGAAGCTTGGGCTTAGTAACATTAAATGTCACCATCCATTTATTTAAGGCCTCATGCCACTACAGATTGAATGTCGGACCATTATCTCAAGTGGCCAGTTTCTGGGTGGTCGAATGGATATCCGCTGAGAGAAGAGAAAAGTGTAATCTATTCTGCTGATCAGTTGAGAGTGATTGAGAAGAAAAAACGGACATCTAAGATTTCCAGCAGATGGCATGTGAAGAGTGTGAGGGTTCTGGTGTTTAGTTAATCTGTTTGTCTTTTCAAATAATACGTTTCATCATGCTCATCGCTTATGTTTCCTTACTAATAGGATAAGAGATAGCTTCGTGGCCGGATTCGAATCTCTCAACGAGCGATAATCGTAACTCCCAACACTGATGATTCCTTAAACGATGAAACACAAGTGTCTGCAGGTATTAAAAATAATTATATATATATATATATATATATATAATATGTTGATTGCAGAATTACAAATGTATTATGTCTAAACTATTAACGACTATCTTATGTAACCTAAGAACGACATTATAGACACATGTATTCGTTATAATAAAATCCTACATTTCATCCTAGAAGCAACATCATCACAATCGCACAATCTTTAGACGAATTAGTTCCTATTTTTTCCTCTAAACCTAAAGTCCTCCTAGCGCTCCTAGATATCACCGGGAAGAAATATACACATTATAACTATATTTTTCGTGCAACCTTTGTAGCTGGTCCATAAACTCATAGGCTTACTATTATCTTTCCATTTCCCAATTCAAAAATGATATTTTTTCCTTTCTAAAATTCCTGCAATTCTCATTGGCTGAGCTCTGAATATGCTCATATTATGGAATTCTATTCTTCTCTATATAAACAAACAGTTATTAAATTTTTTTTAAAAAAGTAGCGTCACTAAGAAACATTATTTGTGCAGGCGATGGGTCTGATGAAAAAAAAACACACACAATATCTGTTTTTATAACTATTAAAACAAAGAAAAGTAATATCAAATGCACAGTGCTGGCAAAAAGAAAGTCCGCACTTGTAATGTTTTCAAAAACTGCAAATTTAAGCTAAATTTAATTAAGGGTTAAACAACCTATACCTCATTTGATTCGCCTTTTATTCCTGTATAATTTTACGTGTTCATATTTGATTTTTAATTGAAATATTCTGGTGTTCACGTCAATTTAAAAAAAATAACTTTAAATTGAGGAGGCAAAAAGAAAGTCCGCAGCAACAAATTCGATTAAAACCAGCTTAAATTATCGCCCTTAAATCAGTCGAAAACGTATGGAATTACGTCAAGCAACAGCTACGCAATGATGAAATTTCAAATTTGGAACAACTTTGGACAAAAATTAAAGAAAAGTGGGATGCCCTTTCCCCGGAGTATTGCTGCAGTTTAGTTCAAGGAATTCCCAAACGATTGCAGGCTGTCAAATTGCAGAAGGGCTATGCTACTAAATATTAATTAGTTTATTTTGTTCCTGTTGTATTTGTGTTGCATTAATGTCCTATAGTTACATTTAAATAACCATTTTCATTGTGCGGACTTTCTTTTCGTCTCCTCAATTTGAAGTTATTTTTTTAAATTTACGTGACCACTACAATATTTCAATTAAAAGTCAAATATGAACAGGTAAAATTATAGAAGAATAAAAGGCCAATCAAATGAGATATAGTTTGTTGAAACAGCTGCTTGAAATTTAGCTTAAATTTGCGGGTTTTTTTTTTAATTACAAGTGCGGACTTTCTTTTTGCCGCCTATGTATAAAAACACCTTCTACGGAGAAAAATATATATTTAGATCTTCAGTAAATTTACACATCCATTCTTGTGTTCGGATCAACGTACAAAACACAACTTCTGTTCTTACAATCAGATATCGAGAAAATTAAATATATATAGATATTCGGTAAACTTACAATATATTTACATTAAAAAAAATTTTTTTTATATATATTTCTGGCCCGTTACTTTATTTCCGTTTACATGTGTTTGTGTATGCGTGTGTTCCCGTCAGCATGCGTTACCAAAGAAAACACAACTTTTCCTTTTAAATAATTTGCAAACACATTTATTAGATGTTAATAAACATTATAAACTGCAAGTTCTTTTTACATAATTTAATGTCGATCTAATCAGTATTTTTATTTTACACTTTCTGTCTCGATATTCTTTACCCGTTACTTCCCGGTCAAATTATGTGTGGAGTTCATTGTACGGGTCGGCCGATACAAAAGGAGTATCTTTCGTTATTGTAACGATATCATACAGCCGAAAGGTTGATTATATTTAAAAACACAATTATACCTGTTGACATTTTTGTTCTATTTAAGTCTTGACTCAATAAGAGACTGTGCTTCTTCGTTATTGTAAGAAGTTGATTTTTATTTACAAACACAATTATAAAAAGTTAAATTTTTTGTCAATTATGCGTTCCATGATTCAACAAAACAAATACTTTCGACAGCCATTTCTGTTTTGTCACGTCACATTTGCCATAAGTACATGCGAAATAGCTTACATTTCTATTTCTCGCGAAAACTATTCCCTTTAATTATTAACTCACACATTATCGTTTTGCGTGCATCTTGGATATTTCCAGTACTGCGACATGACAAAAGCAATATCCACGGGTATTGAGAACATGAACATAAGAATCATACATTTTACCTCTTATATTTTGTTTGCTTTCAGCCACAGCAACGCGTGGCCGGGTACAGCTCATATATATATATATATATATATATATATATATATATATATATATATATATATATATATACAATACTGGTCAAAAATTTAAGACCACTTAAAAATCTTTTAAAATAAACTCTTTTTTTAGGATAGATTTTAAACTCTTCCGACTTAAGGTTACTAATACTACAATCTAAATGTTTATGGAAACAAAAAGGTACATTCCAAAAATTTTATTTAAAAATTTGTATTTTTATTAAATTAGGCTTTTTACACATGATCAAAATTATAAGACAAAGTGTATAAATTGTTATATTTATGGTAATGCTAATGTTTTAGTTCATTTAGAGAGTAGCAATCACTGTGTGTAAAGGTGTTACCATGCCTAAAGCAAGAAAACTAACCGAAGTTGAGCGCTCTCGAATTCTAGGATTCCATAAGCAAGGTTTGTCACAACGAGCGATAGCAACTAAGATAAATCGCATTAAAACTGTTATTTGCAACTTTCTACAGAACACTGAGGATTTTGGAAAAGAAAAATCCTTTGGTAGCCCTCCGCCCAATTTCTCTTGCATTGGGTAGGAGAATCAGACGGGGTGTTATGAATGACAGAGGACTTTCTTTTAGTCAAATTAAGGCGGTTACAGATGCTGATTGCAGTCCAATAGCTATCAGACGACACAACAAAAAGGTATGGTAAATAAAACGCGTAAACAAATTCCTTGATTGCTTCCACGTCACAAAGTGGACCGCTTAAGATTTGGTCGTGAATACCAAACCTGGCACGTTGAGAAGTGGAAGAAAGTCCTGTTTTCTGACGAAAAAAAAATTCAATTTAGATGGTCCTGATGGCTTCAACCCAATTGAAAATGTTTAGGGGTGGATAACAAGAGAGGTTTATCGAAATGGAAAACAATATTCAACAAAAAATGAACTTCGTGAAGCCATCTTCAGAAACTGGAACGGGATCACGCGCACCTTAATGGAAACCCTTATTTCTAGCATGCCCCAAAGAATTTTGGAAGTTATCAAAAGCAGTGGAGGTAGAACACATTGAGTTTTATTGTTGAATGTTTTCATACACTTTTCATACACTTATTGTACAATTTAATAGAATTTTTGTCGCTGGTCTTATAATATTGATCATGTGTAAAAAGCCTAATTTAATAAAAATGTAAATCTTAAAAATAAATCTTTGGAATGTAGCTTTTTGTTTCCATAACCTTTTAGATTGTAGTATTGGTAACCTTAAGTCGTAAGAGTGTATAATCTATCCTTAAAAAAAGGTGTTTTTTTTTAAAGATTTTTAAGTGGTCTTAAATTTTTGATCAGCAGTATATATATATATATATATATATATATATATAATCTCTCTGCGTAAGTATGTATGTATGTATGTATACATGCATGTATGTATGTATGCATGTATGTAGAAAGGGAGATAGATAAATATATATATAGGCACCCCACACACACACGTATATATATATATATATATATATATATATATATATATATATATATATATATATATATATATATATACCCACAGTCTATTTCTGTATTGCAGCTAGATAAACTGAAAATGAAATCGACCATTTTCGGCAGTTGGAAATAGCACAAGCAACATTCAATGGAAATCTTCTTTATGTAAACAGTATTAACTGTCGAAGTATTCAATGCTCTATTCGTTTACGATGTGCTTTGCATTATTGTTAATGACATCTAGATATTTCACTTAGCACAATGATCAGCCCATGACTGGTGACAGACATATGTGGTATTCTTAAAACAATCATTCTTTATTTCAAGTAATATCACTATCCTTCTGTCAGCGAATGTTTATGTTTCATAAATGAGATAGACAAAATAATTTGTCAGCTATGAGTAGGATATCCAATAAAACACACACATACACACAAACAAGTGCGTGTATGTGTATGTGTTACGATTCTAGTCTCATTCTAGCCTCGAGTGAAGTCAGAATATATATATATATATATATATATATATATATATATATATATATATATATACTAGCATAGGTACCCGGGTCGACATAAATCTACTATACTAAGGATAGTAATCATGTTCATCGTGGGCAACGTCGATACCCCACAACAATTTCAAAACTAAAAGAACGGATAAAAACATGTAAATGTAATCGCCCCAAAAAAGAAGTAGATGATACCCTCTTCGCCAGATATTTCGGCAGAATGGATACAAAGAGAAGCAGCTATTCTCCAGATATTGAGCACTATATATATATATATATATATGTATGTATGTATGGTTAAATTTGGACTCATTTTTTTTCATTAAATACTAATCCGTATTAATCTTTAGTTATCCCTAACTCCCGATTGTGCATCAAACGAATACCATAATACGTAGTTCGCTGTACTTTATCATAGCAAAGTCTATACAAAATTTCAGTCAGATTGACACTAGTTTCCGAAAAAAAGATGAGAGCAAATGTTGTATTTTGATGCTTAATCCCTATTAATCCGTAACTATGCATTACACGGATACAATCA